>NC_091160.1:8209806-8379806 GCF_040958095.1 Procambarus clarkii | reverse complement strand
CCTGTAAAATCTATGGCTTTATCAAAGAACGAAGTAATTTGTTACACAGGATCTTCCGGTTCGAAAACCATACTATGTCTGCTTTTGTATCCTTTTCTCCAGGTGTTCTTCCCATTTGTTTTGAATTATTTTTCTAGTGTTTTGACCGCCACACTTGTCAATGATAAAGGTCTAAGATTATCAGGGGGGTCTTCCTTGCTACCATTTTTATTGAATGGAACTATGTTAGCCCTTTTTTTCATATCTGCCAAGACTCCTGTACACAATTACTTAAAAATCAATTGAAGTGGGGTGCCCAGCACATGTGCTTTCTCTTAGAACCTTATGTGAAACTCCATCTGGGCCAACTGCCTTGTTTCTACCTAGCTCCTTGAGCATTTTTTCCACTTCGTATCAAGACACCTCTATGTACAATACTCTTATGTTATTCTCTGAAGTTTGTAGGGTGTCTGTTTTTTAATTTCATTTCATTTCTATATTATGCACCCCATACCCATTTTGTTGGCGACAGTGGAAAGGGTTAGAGGCACATTGTTGGTTCAGGAACTGAACCCCATAGTTCATTTAGCTAAGCAGGTAATTACCCAAGTGTACTTAAGTACTATAGTGTACTTCAGTGCTTGCATACATTTCCTGTGTCAAGTTCTATGAAAACTTCGTTTTGCAAAAATACACTTTTGGAACTGTTCATTTAGTGTTTCACACATTTCCTTTACATTCTGTGAATCTGTTCCCCACTTTCAACCTCTGGGTTTTAACCTTTACTACCTCCTTGCGGTGTACCATTTTCATGTCTTTTGTATTCAGAGACTGTGCCATGAAGTTTTACTCTTGCTTCTCTGAGACAGTTTTTGGTCCAGGAGAGCAGGTTGCCTTTGACTTGTGTCGATGATGAGGCACACACTGGCTGGGGTGCTAACCAGTTCAAAGCTTTCTCGAGGTCCAGGAATATCAGCATTTCTGGTCTGTCATTCAAGTGGGCTAACAGTTGTAATACTGTTAATAATATAAATATCTGTGCCAACCCCTCTTCTATAGGCATACATATCGTGGTGCAGTTTAGGCATTTTCCACTCCAGTCTGTTGAGTGCCATTCTGTCAACCGTCTTGGCTGCACAGCTTTGGAGACAGATGGGTCTGGGATTAGTTGGGTCTTTTGGTTTTTGGATCGGCAAGGTTTGCTCTATTCAAAGCTGTAGGTCTAGTTTGAGAAGTCCAGACTAAATTAACCTTACGTATGCAGCGTCTCCCTCTGGGCCGAGGTTTCTAATCATTTATAGGTTATTTTGACCCGGGGGATGTATCCTTGGAGTTTTTCTTAGCCCAATGAGCTCATCCAGTGTGAAAGGGGCACTAGTGTCAGACTTTCTGCACATGCTGTAAGGATTCTGTGCCACCTTTCTTCTTCTAATCCTGTCTGCACTGCTAATACATCTGGTGGAAGCTGATTGCTGGCTGCTCTTTCTGCAAACTTGGTTGCCAGTACTTCGGCTTCCTGTTGACGATCCTTGGGGTGGAGCTTTAGGCGTTTTATTTCCTTTGGCCCGGTGGATTTGCTGCCACATCTAAGGTGTTCATTCAGATGTTAACACCATTCCAGTCACTTCTTTTATTAGTCTGGTCTCTTGATGCATATGTTCCTTGACTTCACAAAGTAAGGTCCTGTTGCGGTCACTTGGCTGCTTTTTGTATAGCTTTCTTGTTCTGTCGAATCTGTGGTTGAGTTCTTTGACACGTTCGCAATAGTACCAATAATCTTTGTGGTGTCTAGACTTTTTTTTTCCAGTGGGATTGAGTGGTTGGCTGCACCTTTGAATCGCTTTGATAAAATCTTGTTCGGCCTGATTAATGTCTTCGGGAACATCATAGTTTCTATGCCACTCCGAAATGAGGTTTTGTAATCGGTCCCTGTTTTGCTAGAGCAAAGTTCCAAGCTTCAGATAGAGGCGGGGTGGGTAGATCTAATTTAAGATCAATTTGGACCCCATAGTGGGCGCTTGTGAGTGTGGGCTCAACTGACTACGTTGCTGCATCTCTTAGGGAGGCTGAAACGAAGGTAAGGTCTAATCTACCACCTTGGATGTGGGTAGGTTCATCCTTGTTTAGGATTCGGATTTCTGGAAACTGGTCTAGTAGATGTGCAATGCAAGTGTTGGCCTCATTTGTTGTTTGAGCTCAGTGCCAATCGATGATGGGCATTAAAAGCACCAAATGATTATTTGACCTAGTCGCATGTCCAAGTAAGAGATACATTTCAGCATGTAGGGACCAGTACACATTAAACACGTAGTTGGTCGTGTCTTAGCTCAATGGATACTCCCATTACCTCTGTCCCTGCTCCACAATCGGGTGGGCTGGTTATGGGCTTGGAGATCAGTTCACATTACAGAGATTGCACATCTCCTGGATTGTCCGTTGATCCATGGAAGGAAGAGGCCTCAATAGCCTGAGAATTTAGGTTCTGATCTGGCTCGAAGCAGGCTCTCCTGCAATATCAGGATGTCTATGCCTTTGGTTACTGTTATGCATTGCACGTATTGCAGTTTTGAGCACAGCCCTTGTGCATTCCATTGCGGGATTCATTTATTTATATAAAAGGTACATTGGGTTTGTGAGAATACATAGCATAGTACAGTATTTACAATCTTGTAAAGCCACTAGTACGCGCGGCATTTCGGGCAGGTCCTTAATCTAACAGATAATTTTAAGTACGTAAATTCTATCAGAATTAATAAAGTAACAAATACATTGCAAAAAAAAGACGAGATTAATAAGTATATTAAAGCACATAGGTATATTAAAGCTCTGATTACATTGACAGCTTGATTGGTAAATTAAACAAGATTAATAGACACCATGCAGCAGATTGACAGCACATATACGACAGCAATGATCAGTGATAAAGATGTTCAGATTGGGTACATAAAGATTGGGTAGCAATAGATAGTGCAATTTTATAGCAAAAGGTAAAACACTATGAAGATGAAATTAGGTACTTTTTAGTATTGTTTTTGAATGACGCAAAAGTTGGACAGCTTTTAAATTCAATAGGGAGTGAGTTCCATAGACTGGGTCTCTTTATTTGCATAGTGTGTTTACACAGATTAAGTTTGACTCTGGGGATATCAAAGATTTCTGGTGTGATGTTAATGGGTCCTATTACATCTGTCCAGGGAGTTTCAGAGCAAGATTTGCATTTAGCAGGGTTTTGTAAATGTAGTTGACACAAGTGAATTTGTGGAGTGAGATTATGATTAGCATGTTTAGGGAGTTAAACAAGGGGGCTGAGTGCTGCCTGAAAGCAGAATTTATTCTGATAGCAGATTTTTGCTGGGTGATGGACTTGAGGTGGTTGAACCCCATGCACAGATACCATAATTAAGATAGGGATAGATTAGGGCATAATATAGAGATGAGAGCAGAGTTAGGTACATAATACCTGATTTTGGAGAGTATACCAACTGTTTTAGAATCTTAGTTATGTGTTGTATGTGGGTACTGAAGTTCTCTTGTCTAGGAATAGGCACAGAAACTTTCCATAATTTTTATTGCTAATGTTTACATTGTCTATCTGAAGCTGAATTGCATTTGTAGATTTGCTTCCAAATAAGATGTAGTAGGTCTTTTCTATGTTAAGTGTTAGTTTGTTGGTTGACATCCATAAGTGGACTTTTTTTTATTCATTATTAACATTATTTAGTGTATGTGGGTCCCCCTCCCCGCTCAGCTCGTTGTCGCCGTGTGGGGGCTTAGTGGGCGGCTGCCGGAGTGTGATGCTCCTTGGGACAGTCCTCTGTCCTTTTCTAGCCTTATGCTCCTGCTGCCGTCCTCTCCAATTCTGCTGGGCATCTTTTCCTTTTCCTTCTGTTTCGTTTTTCTCCCCCCTCTTCTCCTATCTGCTTGCCGTTTCCTGCCGACCTTTTGCTCGCTCTGGTTCTTCCCTTGGACTTCTTCTATTCTGACGCCCGGGTGCTTGAGGAGGCATAATCAAGCACCCGTAGAACTGTAGTACCCGACGTCGAGAGCGAGGGGAACCTTTTATTGTCAATCCCCCTTTCGTCACTGAACCCGATCTCGACGGACTGTCGGTTTCTTAAGGTGGCGTTTGTGGGGCGTATACTCAAGACGCACCCCTAGGAGGCCCCGACAAGATCGGCGATAGCTTCTTGTTGGGTGTCCTGCCTCTAATTGTGGCTCCATGGTGGGTGTGGGGGCACATTCGTGAATGAATTCTACTTTTCGTCAAGATGATAACCCCTGTTTCGACTTCTTCTGGTTTACCTTCTCAGGCTCGTGGGGTGGGCGACCAAGCCCCCGAGTCGGTCCGTATTGGAAGACCGGGCTCTGTAGCCTCCGCTGCATTGGGCCCCGACCTTGCTCCTCCTTTGGCCTCTGACTCCTTCCCCTGGCTCCCCTCCCTCCTCTGTGGTTGGGTCGAGCCCCAAGCCCCCAGTGGTGACTACTTCGTCCCCTGGCGCGGCTCCTTCTCTAGTTGTAACTACTGCGCCTTTTAACCCCTCTCTCTGGGGGTTCTCACCACCGTCCTCGTCACGGCCGCCCTCGCTCGATTCCTTCCAGTTCTGCTACCTATCAAGCCTTGTTTGGTCCCGCTTCGTGGGCCAAATATTTTGATCTCCTCCCTCTTGATTCTGCGCCTCCTGACGATTTCTCCCTCCATCGACATCTCATTGATTCCGTGGATGCCTCCATTACTTTTAACCCCACTCGTCTCGGTACAAGTGTCGTTGCTGCTCCTTCTCAGGATGCTGCTTCCCGCTTGGCTGTCTTATCTTGCCTTGGCGAGACCCCCGTTCGGGTCTCGAAGAACGGTCAGTTGAATGCCAGTGTTGGCACTATTTTGCTCCCGCCCCATGTTGCGACCGGTGTTCGGGACCTGCGCGACTGCCACGACGATATTCGACATATCCTCGCTGCCCAGGGCCATTCTATTCTCCAGGTGGACACGTTTACTCGTCCCCCTCGTGGTAGTCGCCGTCAACCCCTCCGGGTTGTGAAGATTACCTTTGATGGTAGGACCCTTCCACCCTCTGTCATTCTTGCTGGTGCCAGGTGCTCTGTCCAGGAGTACATTCCTTCTCCTCGGCTCTGCAACAAGTGCTGGAGGTTTGGGCATGGTGCCCTCCGCTGCTCCGGGACTGTCTCTCTCTGTCCTTTGTGTGGTGGTGAAGGTCACTCTAAGTCGGAGTGCACTTCTCCCCAGGCTCGTTGCCTCAACTGCGGTGAGGCCCATCCTACCTTCTCCCGTGCGTGTGTCCATTACAAGCTTGAGGCAGCCGTCCTCAACTTGAAGCACCGGGAGCATTTATCTTTTCCTGAGGCGAGGCGCCAGGTTCGCCGGCTCCCGCCTTATGCTAATATCTCTTATGCTCGCGTGTTGCGCTCTTCCTCTCCTCGTCCTTCCCGCCTTCCTCAGACTCTCAACCGTTTCCGGGCCTTGGACCCTGATGCGCCCACTGCCCCCTCCTCTGTTCCTTTGGGTTCTCTCCCGAAGGATCCTCCTCTTGGTCCTCTGTCTGTGGTTCCCCTTCCTTCTACCCGGTCTGTCGTGTCTTGTGTGTCTTCTTCCTCGTCTCCCTCCGATCCTCCTTCCCATCCTCTTTCTCCATCTATCGGCTCTCCCCACCGCCTGTCGGTGTGGGCGGATGTCCATCGCTCTCCTAACGGCCGTCGTGTGTGCTCTCGTTCGGCTTCTCCTGTTGAGACACTGGAATCCGTTGCCCAGTACGTAGTTGCTGGGACACCGGTCTCTTTAAGTCAGAAGCGTAAGCCTGGCTCCTCTCCTTCCTCTTCCCCGGCGGGTAAGAAGGCTTCGCTTTCTTCCTCTGCTCCTCCTTCTGGCTCTGTTGCTCCTTCCCCTCCCGTTTCAGTGCTTGCGCCCCCTGTTCCTGCTATGGAGGTTTCTTTGGCCCCTGCTTCCCTTTTGGTTGCTGCTCTTGCTGGGGTGCGCTCCCCTCTTTCTACTCCCCCTCTTCCTGCTGCTGTCCTTGACTGCTCCTCTCCGTTGTCTCCTCCTCTTCCTCCTCCGGACCCTGCCCGCCCACCTCTGATCTGTTCTCCCGTTTCCTTCCCTCCGTCTTTGCTCAGTTTACCCATGCCCCCTAACCCTGACTTTGCTGACCCTGATCCCAACCCTGATATTCTTTAACGTGCTCTGTTGCTCTTTCACCTTTGTTTCTTCCTTGTTCTCTGTTTTTGTCCTTTCTCTTCTCGTCGTTGTCCATTCTTCAATGGAACGTTCGAGGTTATTACGCCAATTTCCTCGAACTCCAACTTCTGATTTCGCGGTTTTCGCCCCTTTGTGTCTGTCTCCAGGAGCCGATGCTTGGTGCTCGTCCTGCTAGTTTTCGTGGCTATTCCTTTCTCTCCCCCCCCCCCCAGCCATTGCTGGGGCTTCTAATTCTTCTGCTCTCTTGATTCGGGCTGATGTTCCCTTTGTTCCTTTACTTTTTCCTTCGCCTCTCCATTGTTCTGCTGCTCGTATCTTTGTGGGGAAATGGTACACAGTTTGTTCCATTTATCTCCCCCCCGAGTGTTCCGCTCTCTCTTCCTGATTTGAAACACCTCCTAGACTCCTTGCCGGAGCCTGTGCTCCTGCTGGGTGACTTCAATTGTCGTCATTCTCTTTGGGGTGACGTTCTGACGAATACCCTGGGTCGCCTCCTTGAGCCGTTTCTCCTCTCTTCTTCCCTGTCTTGTCTGAATTCTGGTGAGCCCACTCATTTGGACTCTCGGACTCGCACCCTTTCTTGTCTTGATCTTTCTCTCTGCTCTTCTTCTCTTTACTTAGATTTCACGTGGCAGGTTCTTGACCTCCATGGAAGTGATCATTTCCCCATCCTTGTTTCCTTTTTCTCTTTTCGCCCTTCCCTCTCTTTCCCTAGGTGGCAGTTTGCTAAGGCAGACTGGACCCTATTTACCCTCAGTGCTGCTCTCTCTGACCTCTCCCTTCTGCCTCTCTCGCGCTCTCCTCCTTTTTCATGACACTGTCTTTAACGCTGCCCTCCGCTCTATTCCTCGCTCTTCCTCTCGGGGTCCACGGAAGTGCGTTCCCTGGTGGAATGCGGACTGTGCTCGGGCTGTCCGCTGTAAACGTGCAGCCTGGAAGAGGCACCGCCGTAGGCAGACGACCGATTCTTTTCTTTTCTTTCGGAAAGCGAGTGCGGTGGCCCGTAGGGCCATCCGTACGGCTAAACGTGAATGTTGGGCATCTTATGTCTCAACAATTACGTCCGAAACCCCTCTGGCCCAGATCTGGAAGCGTATCCGCAAGATAGCGGGTAAGTTCGTTCCCGATGTTTCACCGGTCCTTCACCTCCATGATACTCTTGTGGCGGACCCGTTGCAGGTCGCTTCCGAACTGGGTTCCCACTTTTCTTCTGTTAGCTCTGGTCTTCATCTTCCCCAATCTTTCCTTCTTCGTAAACCTGTCCTTGAGTCTCGTCCATTAGATTTCTGCACTCATCTTCAGCTTCCCTATAATGATCCCTTCTCTCTCTCTGAACTTCGTTCTGCCCTGCCCTCTGCGGTTCTACGGCGGCGGGCTCCGATGGTATTCATTATGAGATGCTTCGCCATCTCCCTCCGAGCACGTCTCAGTATTTACTGAGTCTGTATAATCGGATCTGGGAGTCGTCGTCAGTCCCTGAGGACTGGCTCGATGCCGTTGTCCTCCCTGTTCGCAAACCGGGGTCTCTGGGTACTTCCCCTAAGGACTTTCGCCCTATTGCTCTCACAAGTTGTCTGCAAACTCTTTGAACGTATGGTTAACGTTCGTCTGATGTGGTTCCTGGAACACCATCACCTCCTCTCCCCTTCTCAATTTGGTTTCCGCAAGTGCCGCAGCACGACAGATGTCCTGGTGAACTTGGAGGTCTATATTCGTACTGCTTTTGCTGCGAAGACCTCCGTTGTTGCCGTCCTTTTTGACCTAGAAAAGGCTTACGACACCACTTGGCGTTATGATATCCTGTCTCAACTTCATTCTTTTGGCCTTCGTGGTCATCTCCCTCTCTTTCTCCGCAGCTTTCTCTCTCGTCGTTCCTTTCGGGTGCGCCTTGGTACTGCTCTCTCTCCCTCTTTTCAGCAATACGAAGGTGTGCCCCAGGGTAGTGTTCTGAGCACTACTCTTTTCTGGTTGCTCTCAATGGTCTTCTTTCCTCTCTTCCTTCTGGTGTCTTCTCCGCTCTCTCTGTCGATGATCTTACCCTTTGTTGTCAGGGTGATGATTCGCCTCTCCTTCAACGCCGGCTTCAACTTGCAATTGATGCCGTGTCGTCTTGGGCCACAGGTCATGGCTTCAAGTTCTCTACTTCTAAGACTTGTGCCATGACTTTTACGCGGAAACGGGTTGTTCTTCGTCCCTCTTTGTCACTTTATGGTCATCCCCTTGAATACAAAGATTCCGCGAAGCTTTTGGGGTTATTCCTTGACACTCGTTTGTCTTGGTCTCCCCATATCTCTTACCTCCGTGTTGAGTGCTCTAAGGCCCTTACCCTCCTTCGGGTCTTGTCCCATACTTCTTGGGGGGCAGATAGGCGCGCACTCCTTGCTTTACATTCCTCTCTCGTCCTGTCTAAGCTCGATTATGGTTGCCCTGCTTACTCGTCTGCTTCTCCTTCTACTCTTCGCCGTCTTGATGCCTTGCACCATACTGGGTTGCGCCTCAGTTCTGGTGCCTTTCGTTCGACTCCCATCCTTAGCTTGTATGTTGACACTGGCTTCCTATCTCTCCAGGACCGCCGTGATCGCTACTGTCTTCGCTATCTTGCGCGGTCCTTGCAACATCCTTCCTCTCGCCTCTGTCGTGCTTTAACTTTTACCCCTCCTGCGGTTCCTGTTCCTCTTCACCACCTCCCTCTTTCTGTCCGGTTATCTTGCCTACAGGATTCTCTTTCCGTTCGTATTTCTGATGTTTCTCCTCGTGTTGTTCCTTCTTTGCCCCCGTGGAGGGTCCCTCTTCCGCGGTTTTGTACATCCTTGACCTGTATCACTAAAGCTTTTACCCCTCCTACGGTTCTAAAACGCCTTTTCCTCGAGCACTTTTCTTCTCACTCCCGCTCCATTTCTGTCTTCACCGATGGGTGTAAGTCAGCAGACGGTGTTGGCTACTCTGTTGTTTTTCCTGATTGCACTTATGTGTCGCTTGCCTCCGGAGACTAGCATCTTTACAGCGGAACTTTATGCTATTCTCTCTGCTCTTCGTCTCCTGCTTTCTCGTTGTCAGTCTTCCTTTGTGGTTGTTGACTCTCGTAGTGCCCTCATGGCTCTCGGGTCCTTTAATCCGGTTCATCCAGTAGTTGTCGAGATCCAGCATTGGCTGTTTCTCGTTCACAGTAAATTTAAGTCGGTTGAGTTTTGTTGGGTTCCCAGCCATATTGGTGTGTCTTTAAATGAGCGTGCGGATGCTGCCGCCAAGGAAGCTGTCCGCTCTTGTCCCATCTCTCGTAAAGGCATTCCGTATTCCGACTTTTACCCGGTTATCCATTCCTCAGTCCTTACCCGTTGGCAGGCTTCTTGGTTGTCTGTTACTGGTAACAAGCTACGTACTCTTAAATGTTGTGTTTCCTCGTGGCCGTCCTCCTTCCACCGTAACCGGCGGTGGGAAACAGCTCTGGCGAGGTTGCGTATTGGCCATACTCGCTTAACCCATGGTCACTTGATGGAGCGCCGCCCTGCTCCTTATTGTCCTAGTTGCATTGTCCCTCTTACGGTCGTGCATGTCCTTCTTGAATGTCCTGACTTCCAGGACGAGCGTGTGTCTTGCTTTCCGACCGCCCCTCGCGGTCACCTGTCCCTTGATAGAATTCTTGGTGACTCTGATACTTTTGATATCGTTCGCCTTATGCGTTTTTGTTCTCGTATTGGCATCCTTGGTGATATTTAGCGCCCTCTGATTATTTTGCAAATTTGATGGTGCTACATAGCCTTCCCGGTTTGGTGCCTTCTTTTGATAATTACTTACTTACTAGTGTATGTGGGTTGGGGTTAGAGTAGATGAGGGTAGTATCATCAGGAAACAAAATAGGTTTCATAATGTTAGAGACATTAGGCAGATCATTGGTGTATATATGAAATAGGAGAGGTCCCAGAATGCTGCCCTGTGGCACTCCATCGGTTATTGGTAGAGTGGGAGAAGTTATATTATTGATGGCTACACATTGGTGTCTATCACTAAGATAGGATTGGATATAGTCCAGTGTATGGCCTCGGATTCCATAATGGAGTTTACGTAAGAGGTAATTGTGATTAACAGTATCAAAGGTCTTTCTCAGGTCAATGAAGTCCAATCGGAAACTCATTTTTGTCAAGGGCTGAGTAAATTATATCAAGGAGAGTAATAATTGCATCCTTGGTATTCTTTTTTGGGAGCGGAAGCCAAACTGACAGGGGCTAAGAATGTCGAATTTTACGAGATAGGAGTAGAGCTGTTTGTAGATATTTTTTTCAAATATTTTTGATAGTATGGGTAGGTTTGATATTGGTAGGTTTTGGTAGGGCAGCCCCCAACTGCCAGTTGACTTGAACTATCACGAAGTTCTAGCAGTGGATCGGCAGCGCAAAACTACCAGGCAGGGTGACAGCTGTGATCCCACCTGGGAGGACAGGACGAATACCCCACTGCACTTCCATCCTTCAGGGGGTAGGTTCCAATCCTGGAGAGGAAGAAATTTTCAGCAGTGTGCTGTACACGGCAATACACTAAGTTAGGCCCTCCAGTTGTCCATGGTTATATTCAGGGTGGCAGTATGGGTTGACCCACTAGGGTAATATATCTTTGCACGCGATCTCGCTGATAAAGCTGTGAATCTAAACCGTGAACAAATAGAGGAAGAGCTGTCGTTGCCTGGGAGGAAGTGTGTGCCAGTGTGCCTAGGTGTTGCCTTGGATAGAAGAGGCTGTGACCCCTGATAGGGTTACCACGAGTGTGTGCTCGTCTGGGCCGACCAAGCGGCGCCTGACCTTGCAAGTTAGCAAAAGGTGCTACTAGCGCTCTACATCTGTTGTTAAATCCATGATGCTGATCGCTGTAGTGGTTGTGATGCCACACTTAAAGGTGCTCCCATGTAGCTGCAAATGCAGGGGCAGTTGGTTGCAGTAGCGGGGGGGGGGGGCGCTCAAACCCCGCACCGCCTAGATCTCACTGTGAGTGCGACGACGTGCTGATGCCTAGAGGAACGTCTGTGTCCTGAGTCCGAATCCGAATATATAGAGGATAAAACACCCCGAAGGGCGAGCTTGGAAGTGGGGGACAAGATAAGGGGGGGTGAGAGGAAATGGTTTTGTAGGAGAAAAAGTGCCAGGGTTAAACCCAGCTGCGTGTAGTTTGGCTGCGGCAGTCGAGGCAAGTACTCCGTCTGGTGTTTCAGTGACAACATCGGACGTAACAAAACTCTCAACATCGCAGTGATTAGCTCAAAAGCGTCAGGGCTGAACTTTTAAGGATGGTTTGTGTTGGGTGTTGAGAGCTGTGTATTTATGGATGGTGGGTGTTGTGAGCTAAAGTTTATCGAAATAGAGTTAGGAGGATGATCATGGATGGTAAAGAGGAGGTCGTGGGTGTTGCGTGGTAGTCTGAGAGTGAAAGGGTAAGTCAATGTGTTCATGTTAAGTGAGTAGTTTATCAACTTGTCTAATAAAGTTTTCCCAGTAGACATTGAGGGCTGGAATGTTGGTACTTTTGTGGAAACTTTCACTGGTATTGAACTCTTGCCATCGGTTGTTGAGTTACCCATCAAAGTGCTCTATTTTGTATTGTCTGAAGCTTTAGTTTATTAAGTGCATCTAAAGAAAAAGATAGTGGAGCATATGTTAGGAGAGGTCTAATATGTGCTTTATAGAGGTGCATTTTTGGTGTCAGGTTTTGCAAATCTAAGTCTGTACAGTTTTTTCATGGCATGGAGATCTATTTTGTGTGTACTCACCTAGTTGTACTCGCCTAGTTGTCTGCAGGATCGAGCATTGACTCTTGGATCCCGCCTTTCGAGCATCGGTTGTTTACAGCAATGACTCCTGTCCCATTTCCCTATCATACCTGGATTTAAAATTATGAATAGTATTTGCTTCCACAACCTGTTCCTGAAGTGCATTCCATTTTCCCACTACTCTCACGCTAAAAGAAAACTTCCTAACATCTCTGTGACTCATCTGAGTTTCAAGCTTCCACCCATGTCCACTCGTTCTGTTACTATTCCGTGTGAACATTTCGTCTATGTCCACTCTGTCAATCCCTCTGAGTATCTTATACGTTCCTATCATGTCCCCCCCCTCTCCTTCTTTCTAGTGTCGTAAGGCATAGTTCTCTCAGGCGCTCCTCATACCCCATCCCTCGTAGCTCTGGGACGAGTCTCGTTGCAAACCTCTGAACCTTTTCCAGTTTCATTATATGTTTCTTCAGATGGGGACTCCATGATGAGGCGGCATAGTCTAAGACTGGTCTCACGTAGGCAGTGTAAAGCGCCCTAAATGCCTCCTTAATTAGGTTTCTAAATGATGTTCTAACTTTTGCCAGTGTAGAGTACGCTGCTGTCGTTATCCTATTTATATGTGCCTCAGGAGATAGATTAGGTGTTACGTCCACACCCAGGTCTCTTTCGCGCGTCGTCACAGGTAGGCTGTTCCCCTTCATTGTGTACTGTCCCTTTGGTCTCCTATCTCCTAGTCCCATTTCCATAACTTTACATTTGCTCGTGTTGAATTCCAGTAGTCATTTCTGACCATCTCTGCAACCTGTTCAGGTCCTCTTGGAGGATCCTGCAATCCTCATCTGTCACAACTCTTCTCATCAACTTTGCGTCATCCGCAAACATCGACATGTAGGACTCTACGCCTGTAAACATGTCGTTAACATATACAAGAAATAGAATTGGTCCCAGCACCAATCCTTGTGGTACTCCACTTGTTACTGTTCGCCAGTCCGACTTCTCGCCCCTTACCGTAACTCTTTGGCTCCTTCCTGTTAGGTAGTTCCTTATCCATGCTAGGACCTTTCCCCCCACCCCCGCCTGCCTCTCTAGCTTGAACAGCAGTCTCATGTGCAATACTGTATCAAAGGCTTTTTGGCAGTCCAGAAATATGCAGTCTGCCCAACCATCTCTGTCCTGTCTTATCCTCGTTATTTTATCATAGAACTCCAGAAGGTTTGTTAGGCACGATTTCCCTGTCCAGAACCCATGTTGATGTTTGTTCACAAACCTAATGTTCTCCAGGTGTGCAACCAGTCGTAGTCTAATTATTCTTTCCAGTATTTTACAGGGGATGCTTGTCAGTGATACAGGTCTATAGTTAAGTGCCTCCTCCCTATCACCTTTTTGAAGATCAGCACGACATTTGCCTTCTTCCAGCAACTGGGCAATTCTCCCGACATAAGTGACTCATTAAAGATCATTGCCAGTGGCACGCTGAGGGCCTGCGCTGCTTCTTTTAGTATCCACGGTGATACTTTGTCTGGTCCAACTGCTTTAGTTGCATCTAGAGTTGTCGACTGTTTCATTACCTCCTCTGCTTTCACCTCTATATCTGATAGTCTTTCATCTAGGGTAACTCCTTCCAACAATGGGAGCTGCTCAGGCTCGGTAGTGAACACTCCATGGAAACTGACATTCAGTGCCTCAGAGATTTCCTTGTCACTTTCGGTATATGCCCCATCTGTCTTCCTTAGTCTTGTCACTTGGTCGTTCACCGTCATTTTTCTTCTTATATGACTGTGTAGTAACTTAGGTTGTTTTTTTGCTTTGATTGCAATATCGTTCTCATAGTCCCTTTCCGATGTTCGTCTTATGTTAATGTAATCGCTCTGTTGTATCTGATCCTGTTGTCCTCTGTCCTTTGTCTTCTGTACTTCCAACACTCCCGCCTGCTGGCCATTTTTGCCTCCTGACACTGTCTATTAAACCAGTAATAGACAGGCCAGTAATAGACAGCGATCATCTCGGCCTGGCGAGATGATCGCTTGAACACTGTCTCGGGTCGTCCATGTTGATCTTAGCATAAATGTCGAGACCATTTTCAATCTTCGTGAGTGTTTCTTGGAGCTTATTGACGGTAATTTCTATTTTATTCATGCGAGCTGGAAGTTCTGCCACCTCCCTCTGCAGGCTGGCGTCAGGCTTCCAGGTAGGGGAGGGAAGGTTGTCAGGCTGTTGGCGTCAGGAACGGTGGTAGGGTCATCCCGGGGGGGGGGGGGGGGTAGGTGCAGTGGTGGGGCCACCCCGGGTGGGGGGGCGGGTAGGTGTAATTGTGGGGCCACCCAGGGTGGGGGGTGGGTAGGTGTAATGGTGGGGTCACCCTGGGTGGGGGGGGGGGGGGTTACTGGGGTGGTGGAGGGTTGCCCCACTGTGCTGTGCGGGGGAGGCCGCTTGACACAGTCCTTGTGCCAGGCGGTCACACCCTCCCGCAAGCACCTGGAACATTTGTGCTTGGTGACTGAGGATGGTCTCATCGGTACCAAGAGCGTGGTCTTTATTGGGGCAGTCTTTAGTGAGATGATTGGCTGCACAGAAGGCACAGGTTCCTGAAGATTGACAGTGCTTGGCTACTGTGACAAAGTGTTGAGTTAAAACACATGACAGCTGAGGATGCCCAGGGTGTTATGGGGCAGGCTGGCCAGTAGGGGCCTAGGAACTTGTGATGACTGGGGGGGGGGGCGGCGTCTCACGTTCCCAGACGATGACAATCCTGTTGAGTGGCCTGCCTCAAGACTAGATGCGTCTTGCACCGTACACACCTGGTAGTTCTTTCGCATGGGAGATGTCAAGGTCATGAGGGTAGGATGTGACAAGGTACTCTCTGTACCTCCTGGACCTCTCAGGAGTCTACTTTACTGAATGTGATGCCACCCACTCGACCTTGAAGTAGGGCAGAGATGGTGACTTCATCGGACCTGGCTACATAGATGTAGGGCAAGGTGTGTCTAGGGATTGAGGTCTGTGGTCAGGAAAATTACGAGGAAAGTCACGTCTCATCCAGGCGTACCTCTGGTCACTGGTAACTTGAGATGGAAATGCCAGCCTGGCATATTTATTACGGGGTGCCAGGGTGGGTCGTGGTGGCCCCCCCCCCCCCCCCCGTTGTGGGGGCGACATTGGTCGTCTTGACAAAATTGTTATCGTCCCTTAACCTTCTCTATTTACGTAAGGTACTCCAGCCTTTGTGTACAGTAAAACTACCATCTGAGGCTGTTTCATCACTTGAGCTGGTGTCCTCCTCATACATGGGTATAGAGGGATGGAGTGTTTGGCCATGCTGTACGTCATGCGGGGTGGTGGCCGAAGTGGACGCAAATGCGTCTGAAGCATTTTGGGAAGGGTCGCTGTGGGTGACCCCAGAAGGCGGGAGGGAAGTGGCCATAGTTGCCAGTCACAACATGAAGTGACAAGACACTTCAGTATCTACCACAGAGTGGGAGCACTTCAGGCTATGGCCTGGACCCAGAACAGCGGCGGCTACTAATCATAGTGCAGAGACAAGAATAGTTCAGACACCATACAAGCAAACGCAGGTGTATACACGGTCAGCTGGCAACGCTGCTGAGGGTACCGCACTGGTGGTGAGGGTCCTAGAGTGGCAGGTGCAGAGTGTGCCACTCTGATACCTACTTTATCCGCGCACACGCTCACTCGCTCGTCTTCTACACTGTGTGTAACACTGCACTGGTACTACCAATCACTGAGGGATCTGTACAGTGGTATGCGAGTGGTGCATTCCTGCCACCGTGTCCAGGCTGTACAGGGGAAATACAGCTTTGGGGAACGGGGCAATAGGGGCTAAAGTCCCAGTGCCTGGGGTACCACCTCGGGCGTCTGACCAGGCATGAGGTAAGGGGAAGCGGCCATGTCCCCACTGCCCAAGGCGCCACTTCAAAAAAACATAGGTATATGGCTGGGAACCCAGCAAAACTCTACGGATTTAAATTTACTAGAGATAAGAAACGGCCAATGTTGAATCTCGAAGACTACCGGATGGACAGGATTAAAGGACCTGACAGCCACGAGGGCACTAAGAGTCTACTACAATCACAAACGAGGATATTCAACGAGAAAGCAGGAGACGGAGAGTAGAGAGAATAGCATAAATTTCTGCTGTGAAGATGCTAGTCTCCGAAGGGAGGCGACACATATAAGGCGGGCGGGAAAAACAACCAATTAGCCCATACCGTCTGCAGACTTTGACCCATCGGTGAAGCTGGAAATGGAGCGGGAGCGTGAAAAGTGCTCCAGAAAAAGGCACTTCAGAACCGTTGGAGTAAAAGCTTTAGTAACGTGGGTCAAGGATGTACAAAACTTCGGAAGGGGGACCCACCGCAGGGGCAAGGAAGGAACAATACTAATAGAAATGAGTCCTTTAAGCGAGATAGCTGGACAGAAAGAGGGAGGTGAAGAGGAACAGGAACTACAGGTGGGGTAAAAGTAAAGGCACGGCAGAGGCAAGAGGAAGGATGTTGCAAGGACAGTGCCAGAGAGCAAAGACGGTAGCGATCACGGTGATCCTGGAGAGATAGAAAGCCAGTGTCAACATACAAGCTGAGGGTGGGAGTCGAATGAAAGGCACCCAGAGCCGAGGCGCAACCCAGCATGGTGCAAAGCATAAAGACGGGGAAGAGTAGAAGAGGACGAGTAAGCAGGGTAACCACAATAGTTTAGACAGGGCGATTGAGGAATGTAAAGAGGAGTGTACACCTATCAGCCCCCAAAGTAGTAACGGACAAAACCTTGAGGGACAGGGCCTTAGAGCATTCAGAGCAGAGGTAAGAAAGATGGGCTGACCAAGACAAAAAAGTGTCAAAGATTAACCCCTGAAGCTTAGCGGAATCCTTGTGAACAAGGGGATGACCATAGTGACAGAGGGACGGAGAATGACATGCTTTCGAGTAAGTCATAGCACAAGTCTTAGACGGAGAGAACCTGAAGCCATGAACGGTGGCCCACGATGACACAGCATCAATCTCAAGTTGAAGCCGCCTTTGGAGAGGCGAATCATCACCCCGACAGCAAAGGGCAAGATCGTCTACATAGAGCAGAGAAAATGCCAAAAGGAAGGGAGGAAAAAGCCATTGAGGGCAACAAGAAATAGTAGTGCTCAGAACACTACCTTAGGGCACACCCTCATATTGCTTAAAAGGGGCAGTGTGTGGTACCAAGACTCACTCGAAAGGAACGACGAGAAAGAGGAAACTCTGGAGGAAGAGGGGGGAGATTCCCACGAAGGCCAAAAGAATGAAGTTGGGACAGAATGATACCGCCAGGTAGTGTCACAAACCTTTTCCAGGTCAAAAAGGACGACGACGACGACGACAACAACGACAACAACAACAACAGAGGTCTTCATGGCAAAAAGCAGTACGACTATAGACCTCCAGTTCACCAGGACATCTGTTGTGCCGAGGCATTTCCGAAAACCAAATTGAGAACGGGAGAGGTGGTGTTAGTGCTCTTAGAACCACATCAGGCCATACGTTCAGACAACTCATGAGAGCAATAGGGGTGGAAGTCCATGGGGAATGACTCGAGAGCCCCTTGGTTCCGAACAGGGAGGACACAGCAATCGAGCCAATCCTCAGGGACTGACGATTCCAGATCCAATTAAACACTCTGTAAATACTGAGACGAGCACGGAGGGAGATGCCGAAGCATCTCATAATGAATGCCATCAGAGCCTGCCGTCGTAGAACCGCAGAGGGCCAGAGGCAGACTGAAGCTGAGAGAGAAGGGATCATTATAGGGAAGGCTAAGATGGGTACAGAAATCCAAAGGACGAGATTAAAAAAGACTTACGAAGGAAGGAATTATTGAGGGAGATGAGAACCAGAGCTAACAGACTAAAAGTGGGAACCCATTTCAATCGCGACCTGCAACGGGTCTGCCACAAGAGTACTACAGAGGTGAAGGACCAGTGAGACATTGGGAACGATCTTACCAGCTATCTTGTGAATATGCTTCCAGATCAGCAGTAGAAGAGTTTCGGACGTGGAGATATGACATCCAACATGCACGTTTAGCCTTATGGATGGTCCTACGGGTCACTGCACTTGCCTTCCGAAACAAAAAAGATTCTGCCGGTGACAGTGTCTTCCAGGCTGCACGCTTACAGCGGACAGCCCGAGCACAGTCCACATTCCACCAGGGAATGCACTTCCGCGTTCCCCGAGAGGAAGAGCGAGGAGAAGTGGAGGGCAGTGTCGAAGACGGTGTCATAAGAGGGGCGCGAGGGAGAGGCAGAATGGAGGGGTCTGAGATAGTAGCACGGAGGGTAAAGAGGAGCCAGTCAGCCTCGACAAACTGCCACCTAGGGAAGGAGAGGGGAGGGTGAAAAGAAAAAAAAAGGAAACAAGGATGGGAAAATGGCCATTGTCATAGAGGTCATAAAGACCCGCCACTCGAAATCTAAGTAAAGGGAAGACGAGCAAAGAGGATAAATACAGGAAAGGGTGCGAGTCGGTCTAAATGAGTGGGCTCGCCAGAATTCAGACGGGGAAGAAGAGAGGATGAAGGGTTCGAGAAGACGACCTCGGGTGTGTGAACATCACCCAAAAGGGTATGTCGACAATTGAAATCCCCTAGCAGCACTGGCTCCAGCAAGGCGTCCAGTAGGTGTTTAAGATCGGGAAGAGAGAGGGGGACACCGGGGTGGGGAGGGGGGGAAGAGATAAATGGAACAAACCGTGTACCATTTACTCACAAAAGATACGAGCAGCAGAACAATGGAGAGGTGAAGGAAAACGAAGGGGACAAAGGGAACATCAGAGAATCAAGAGAGCAGAAGAGCTAGGAGCCCTAGCAACAGCTGGGGAGGAAAGGTGGGGGGGGGGAAGAGAAAGGAATACCCACGAAAGCGACCAGAACGAGCACCAAGCATCGGCTCCTAAAGACACACAAAGGGGTGAAAATCGTAAAAGCAGAATTTGGAGTTAAGTTGGGTTACCATAGACCTTGCTAGTGGGAGAAGGGATACTCGTACACAGGTCCAATTAAATGCCTTAATATACGATTTTTGGCTTGTAAATCTACTGCAAAGACATACCTGTACGTTTGTAACGTTGATTTAGGTTGGGTTGTCGCAAATTTGACGTTAGTTGAGAACGAGCAGTGGTGTTGAAGGCTGGCTGGCTGGCTGAGGTGGGAGTGTGCGAGGGGGGGGACTGGTAAAGTCTTCTACTGCAATTTCGGATACCGGGCTAGAAAAAACTTCGTTCACTGAGAAGTTTGTACATACAAACCATTCAGTTCGTATATGCGCTGGTTTGTGTTCGCTGTTCTCGTCTGAATAAATACATGGCACTTGTTCATATAATTAACGCTTCCATTATTAGAATAACATTATTAGAATTATTTATCTATTATTAGAATAACAAGGTGCAAACCATATCCCCTTACAGTTGAAATCTATTTATATACAAGAAGGTACATTGGGTTGCGAGAGTACATACATGTATTAAGAGACACATTGTAGCAAGATTTGAGATTAAAGGATTTAAGACTATCACGTTTAGAAACAAGGCGCCCCCGAGGGAGGCTAATTTATTATGCACCCCATACTCGATGTAAAAATAGCTACTATTCACTATCATTTACAACTAAAGTAAAATAACAACCTGTAAAGACTGCTTTTTTCTAATTCTAGTTCAGGAACTAACTGGGATAAAACGTGAACATTCTTAAGGAACTGTGAGGTGCTTATCTGCTTTTCCTCGTAACGGTCCCAAAGTTTCCACAAATGTTCGTTTCTCTTTATTGCCCTCGCGGCGACTGGACTTGAGCTTTAGCTCAGAACCCAGTTGGTATTGCAAAGTTACAAGGGACGCCTCACGGTACAGTAAGGGGATTAAAATGTATAAAGCAAAGTTGTCCCCCAGATGCTGCTGAAATTAAGAGATTTGCTTTGCAGCGCTCCTTGGCAGCCATAGTAACCTTGGTCGTAGCTAGAGCACCTGGATCACCCAAATGATTGTGACAATTGGCTCCTTGCTTGAAATCCTTTCCATGTTGGATGACTGTGGCAAAGCAACGGTTGCTCTTCTGTCGAATACTGCACCACCAGAAAGTCGCAAAATCCGTTTCCTTGCGTAATAGTATATGTATATCCGTGACTATTATGTAGTCTTGGTTTCCCACGCCTCGTGCCTGTTGGTATTATCTCCCAGGTGAGAGGGGCGTCTTGTGACAGTTGAATGGTATTAATTCGTCTCGGATAGACGTGTCCTGGACAACAGCGACATGCTCTATCGGAAGGTCTACCGTGAAGGATGCTTCGTACTTATTACTACTGCTAAATTTATCTCTAGACGTGTTATCTTCATACAGTGTAAGTGTAGAGCGATCAGGACAGCACCAGAGGAAATTGTTTCATCAAATTTTGATTCACGTAAACGATAGTATTTTTCGCTAGAAACTCAGTACCACATTGTCTATACCTCCATTGTTGGCATATTGCACACAGCATTGCATGATCTGACGATCTCGCGTCCTTGCGGCATCCATAACATACACATTGTTCGTGAATGTTGCCTTCCACATTTCCGTCTTTCACTTTATCTTCGTCTTCCACTTCATTTGTCTTCCACTTCAGCAATGTAAAGGGACACATTCATCGTGCACAGCGTATGCCATTTTTCAATATTGTTGCACAAAACGTCACAGGAAACTAGGAAAGTTTGTTACACAACTAAGGGAAACTTGTAATGCGTTACAAGCAAGAGCAGTAGTATGTCTACACCGCCGAGGTCGACCAACAACTGAATCATGTGAGGTCAGCAGACACTGACCAGGTCCAACAACTCCATCTGATTGTAAGGTGTGAAATAATACTATAGTGTATTTTTCAATCGCGCTGCCAATTATTTGATTTAAACCCACTCTGAAGAAAACATGTACATCACAACTTATATATATAATGTAGGTATATATTAGTCTTCATACATTTAAAACTTTCTAAGCAAATTGTCAGGTCGCTAAACTAAATGCTACCAATTCTCTTGGTATGTTAAAAGGAACCTCCCCCCCCCCCCCGTCTGTCTGTCTCCGTCTGTCACTCACATCGCTCACTCTATTCACCTTGCAGTAAATAGTAATCTGGAAGTCAGAAAGCTGCTAAAGGCTGCATCCTGGGGATTGTGAGAGATAAAAATATATGTTTAGATATGATGGAGGAAAAGAGGAGGAATGATGGAGGAAGCTAGATTGGGCATTAATAGGTCGTAAAATAGAACATTTTAGTATTTAGGGTTGCCAGCAGTCGCCAGGTAAATAATTGGATATATTTTCTGAGATAGGTTATATAGGGTGAAGTATTTTTATTTATACTAAGGAGGGACACAGGTTTTTAGCATTGTGTGGTGTTATGGAAGTGCTTGTTGCATTTTGTGTAGTTATGTTCGTTGCATTTGATCGACGTGGGAGTTGATTTTCGAATTGATTTTGTGGTTAGTTTCGATAAGTGGGTCGAGGTTGAACTTGGATGTAAATACACGTGTATATTTTGACTGAGTTTGAAATTGGTTGAGTTATCCCTTAAAAGGAAATTGGTGTAATAACCATGAATGTTCCACTGAAGAATAGACATCGACAAAAAGGACAGCAACAGAAAACAACGAAGAAACAAAGGTGAAAGGGAACACGGGACATTAAAGAAGCGCTGGATCAGGGTCAGCAAAGTTACGGTTAGTGGGGCATGGGTAAACTGAGTAAAGGAGGGAAGGGAGCTGGAGGACTGACCAGGGGTGGACGAGCAGGGTCTGAAGGAGGAAGAGGGGGGGGGGACAACCGAGGGTCAAGGACAGCAGCAGGAGAGGCAGAAACCAGGGATTGCACCTCAGCAAGGGCAACAACAGAGGAAAGTGGGGGGGCCAAAGAGATCACCATAGCAGGAACAGGGGGGGGGGGCAGAACCACCGAAACGGGAGGTGATGGAGCAAGTGTCAGAGATAGGGGGCGAGGAAGAAAGCGAAGCCTTCTTACCTGCCAGGGAGGAAGGAGAGGAGCAAGGCTTACGTGTCTGACTCTGACAGGCATCCCAACAATAATGTACTGGGCAACAGATTCTAGCGTCTCAACAGAAGCAGAATGAGAGCAAACAAGACTGCCGTTGGGAGAGCAATGAACATCAATCCGCACTGACAGGCGACGTGGAGAGCTAAGAGACAGAAGGAAGGGAAGGAGGATTGGAGGGAGACGAGGAAGAAGACACTGGAGACACGACAGACTGGGAAGAAAGGGGAACCCCAGACACAGGAGGGGGACCCTCCAGGGACAGAACGCAAAGGAAGCAGCGGTGGGAGTAGTCGGGGTCTAAGGCCTGGAAACGGTTGCGAGATTGAGGAAGGTGGGAAGGACGAGAGGAGGAAGAGCGTAACACGTGAGCATGAGAGATGTTAGCATAAGGCGGGAAGACAGGCGAACTTGGCTCCTCGCCTCAGGAAAAGACAAACGTTTCCGGTGCTTCAGGTTGAGGACGGCTGCCTCAAACTTGTAATGTATACACGAGCGGGAGAAGGTAGGGTGGGTCTCGCCGAAATTGAGGCAGCGAGCCTGGGGAGAAGTGCACTCAGACTTGGTGACCTTCGTCCCCACACAAAGGACAAAGTACTGGAGCAGCGGAGGGCTCCATGCCCAAACCTCCAGAACTTATTACAGAGCCGAGGAGAGGTAATGTACTCCTGGACGGAGCACCTGGTACCAGCAAGAATGACAGAGGATGGAAGGGTCCTACCATCAAAGGTAATCTTCACAACCCGAAGGGGATGATGGTGACGACCACGAGGGGGACGAGTAAACTAGTCACCTGGAGGACAGAATGGCCTTGGGCTTAGGACATGCCGAATATCTTAGTGCCAACAATGGCATTCAATCGAGCGTTCTTGGAGACCTGAACAGGGGTCTTGCCAAGGCAGGATAAGGTGGCCAAGTGGAAGGCTGCATCCTGAGGAGCAGCAACAACGACACGTGTACCGAGACGAGTGGGGTTGAAGGCAAGAGGTATCTACTGAATCAACAAGGTGCCCATGGAGGGATAAATCGTCAGGAGGCATAGAATCAAGAGGGAGGAGAGAAAAGTTTCTGGCCCACAAAGTGGGACCAAACAAGGCTTGAAAGGCATAAATAGGGAAGGAATTAAGTGAGCACGGCCATGGCGAGGACAGCGTTGAGAACCCCCAGAGAGAGGGGGTTAAAAGGTGCAGTAGTCACAACTAGACAGCCGTGCCGGGGGACGAGGTTGTCACCACTGGGGGCTTGGGGCTCGACCCAACCACAGAGGGAGGGAGGGAGGGAGGGAGGGGAGCCGAGGGAAGTAATCAGAAGGGTCAGAGGAGGAAGGGTGGGGCCCAATGCAGCGGGGGCTACAGAGCCTGGTCTTCCAGCACGGTCCAACTCGGGGGTTTGGTCGCCCACCCGAGAAGGTAGAACAACAGAATTTTACATAAGGACGAGAGGTCACTTTCATTCACGAATGTGCCCCCATATCCACCATGGAGGATAAATTGGAATTCTTGTTCCAAAAATTCCACCATGGAATTAGAGGCAGGACACCCAACAAGAAGCTATCACTGATCATGCCGGGGCCCCCCCACGGGTGTGTCGCGAGTATACGCCCCCACAACTGCCACCTTAAGGACCGTCAGTCCGTCGAGATCGGGTTCAGTGACGAGAAGAGGATTGACAATAAAAGGGTACCCCTCGCTCTAGACATCGGATACTTCAGTTCTACGGGTGCAAGAGTATGCCTCCTCAAACACCTGATCAAAATAAATGTCCAAAAGAATAATCAAGAGGCAAAAGGTCGGCAGGAAATGTCAATTAGAAAGGAGAAGAGGCGGGAGAAAAACGAAACTTAAGGAAAAGCGATCCGGCAAAATTAAAGACAGCAGCCGGAGCATGAGGTTACAAAAGGACAGAAGACTGTTCCATGGACTATCACACTCCGGTAGCCGCCCACCAAGCCCCCTCACAGCAACAATGGGTCAGACAGGGAGGGGGGGATGTTGGTAGAAGGGCTGCTGCCCTGACCGTTGGGTCAGCCGACTCAAATAGACTACCGAAATGCTTGTTCTTGTGCAGCCGGATCGAAGAGGCAAATTTGGGCATCCCCCAGACCACCGTCTTTTGAGTCAGTATAAAACTAGCATTCGGGGCGTCATGCGCATTCGGAGCGCTTTACTCTAGGTCAGACCCCATCCTTAACCTTTTGCATTATACCGGAAAGAGATGGGAGGCCTCTTAAGCAAAGTGCAACCCTCTGGTGCTAAGCCTGTGTACTATGATCTACAGGATCAAGGTGCGATTCAGAGGGGACTGGACCCTTACCCGGTTAGAGATCATGGACCTGATCACCACTAAAACGCCTGTTGCACCACTAGACGTAGTCCTCAACGACGGAGAACCCCAAACTGCTGTTTAACAGTGCTGCAGCATTACAGGGTCTGTTCGACCCCACCACCCCCTCTGCTCTTGAGGCGGCACACATGATCACTACCTCGCAGCTCCCACCATAACACTACCTCGCAGCCAGGACGGTGTTTGTCCGGAGAGTAAGCTCCCCATTTTCTGAAAAAGCTGCCACCCACCGACGTCACAAGCATAAACGAACAACCTTTCCTTGACTGCTGTCACTGTAAAGTTCATTCCTATACATGAAACACCGTGGTGTTTGTCCACCACGCATGCACAGAGTGCACAAAGTGCACAGACTGAGGCTCTATGGTACCTGCACCATGTTGCACAGTCAAGGTTCGCCTCAGAGGATCTCATTCTCACTACGGCTGAGATCTTAGAAAAGATCTCTACCATCGGAAATGTCTCGCCAGCTGACATCGTGGAGACCAGAGAAGGTGTTCACCTTCTCTTCTCCAGCTACAATGTCCTGGAGAAACTATTCGCCGCCTCCACCACGACCACCGTGCTAGACGTCGGCCTCACCCTCACTCCTCCTAGATGCTACCTGGCGGACAGGACTGTATTTGCCAGACACATCGGCACATGGATCTCCGACCGCAGCGACGACGAAATCCTCACCAGCCTAAATTCCCTGAACTTGACGCTGACCATGGTAGTGGCCCAGATCAGCACCAACTCCAACACCCGCAGACCCACACTGAAAGTGACCTGGAAAACTGAACACTGAAACAATGACCACGGTCATTGCAGTGACCCACGCCAAAGAACACGGCCTAAAGTGCGCCGGAATTAAGATTCCACCGGCCCACATGACCCAGGAACGATACATGGAGCTCTGTCAATGCTTAAAGTGCTACCGGTACTCCCACTACACCAGTAAATGCATCGAGCAAGTGCAGAAATGCAGTATCTGCGCCCAGGAGCATCACTACACAGCCTTGCACATTCTCCCACTGACGCTGCCTACTCTGCAAAGGCCCGCACACTGCAGATTCACCTGTCTGTCTCCACCGGCAGAAAGAAATAAAAATGGCAAGCACCACCTCAACTCGGCTAGCCAAACCGCCTACGTCGTCTTTCCCAGCTTTGTCCGAGAACACTGGGGAAGCTGCTGCAATTACCACCACCCAAACTCCTACCAGTACTAATACACCTCGCGGACAAATTGGCAGGCAACGATGTCAACCTATACGCCCCCACTATCAACAGGCTGCTCACCGCAAATGGGCTTCAGACGGTGACGGTACCAGGCGACGTTCTCCCAGCTCCTCCACCTGTGGCCGGCCCGGTGTCCAACTCCGCAACAGGACCTATAACCAGTCCGGTAACAGGGACGCCACCCACACTGGCTACCCCTGTCAACGATGACACCACATCCAAAGACAACGGACTACCCGAAACTCCCACAACCAACACAAAGAGGCTCTCCAGAGCCGCCACCGATGTAGACAAGAACGGCCTTGCAACCGACGACGAAAAAAAAAATACTTGCCGTGTGCTGCTTATTCCGCCCAGCGAGTTCAATGGCAACGCGCGCACACCAGACAATTGATCCACAGATGTACAAAGTTAATCAGCCAGAACAAATACCCGCACCCCAAGTATGTCCACGCCCACACAATGAACGCTTACATTTATCTCAAAATACTGGAAAAAAGAATACCACGACTCAGAATATCACCGCAAATTCCCTGATGGACAAATGCAATTCCTCAAAGGACGACGATCCTGATGGTACCAAACTGCCGACGTTTCTCTGTTCAGATATAAAGCGTCGCTTAGCACATTAAACTGCAACCTGGCGACTAAGCCTCCTGCGGGTCATAAACTGCAAGCGACCATGAAGATCCCATCCCTCCACAGGTCCCAAGTACCAGCTATTGGTACTAGTAATGACTCCAAAGGGCCTCCACTTAAGGGCTATTCATGCCCGTGCCCCCTTTTGGGTGGCTTAATCTTAATCAATCAATCTATACATGACCTCTCCACCATGAAGGTCACCTTCACATCGCCTGAGGAAGCTACCTTTGCTACTGCCAACGGCTTCCGGTGCTTTGGAATCGCTAGCACCCCCCCTCCCCCCCGACAGATCACCAAAGAAACAAATCCACAAGGGCCGTGACGAGGATTCAAACCTACGTCTGAGAGCATCCCAGACGCTACCTTTATCCACTGAGCTACCACACTATTAAAAGAATTTAAACCAGAAGTTAAATGACCTTATTGGACCCTTCAGCCTCTCACACAAACCAGGATTTTACGAAATTCCCCCAGGTTCGAATCCTCGTCACAGCCCTTATGGATTTGTTCATTTGATGCATCACGCTATTGCAATTTGTGTAATCGCCAAAGAACACTATTAACGGCTTCGGCAATGCTACAAGTGTTGGCTACGATCACTTCACAAAGAACTGTACATCTCGGGACCAACGGTGCAGCAAGTGCACTGGGAACCACCACTTCAAAAAATTGCACGAACGAATATCTTCAATGCCTTCTCTGCGATGGCGAACATACTGCCGTCGCCGCAGAGTGCCCCCAAAAACGTGAAGAAATACAGATGTTCGACGCCAGGCAGACCAACACCACTCACCATGCACCATCAAATATCAACATGCGAGCCGCCAACTTCCCTGAGCTTCCAGGCGGGGGCGGAGCATCTGTACAGCCTGCACGCCAATGGGGGGTTTAGCTCCCAGTCCGCCAACCAATCATCGACTCGGCCGCAACAGCCACAGCCTCTGACCAATCAACAAGCCAGCCTTCACCACACCAGTTGTTCCCCAACATCGATCATAGTACCATCTTCGGACTCGTCCACCTGGTTGAAATGGTGGTAGGCAGGAACTGCAAGGAATTCGCACGAATTCTAAACATACTATATGCTTCCAATGGTCTACCAACCTTTAATGTTCCTGAGGAACTCTTCACAACTACAGCTCCAGCCACTGCCACCGCTACGTCTGCACTGGCAGACGTAGCGGTGGCAGTGGCTGCACTGGCAGATCTCCTGTATACTGACGCCCACCCTCTGCAACAGCTCCATTACCTCTGCAAACTGCCACTCCAGACCAACCACCTATTACTCTAATTATACTGGCGACTACATCACCTGCATCGGCACCAATATCAGTTGCTCCTGCAGACCTCCATCTGTCTTCTGATTCTACTGCCTCTGTTGACATTGAAACTCACCACCCCCAGACTCGGGAAGATGCCATGATTGATTCTCCAGCAGTAACTGAATTATATTAACAACGTGACAACACTGCATTTGGATCTCCCGAATTCAGTATTTGAATGCTGAATTCTCCTGAATTCAGCATTTGGATCTCTTGAATTCAGCCGGCTCACCAGCCGTTTAATTAACACGAGGTATGAAGAACACTTAGAGTAATTTAGGAGCTAATGTGAAGTAAATAGTTGACGACGACTCGATTTTCTCGGTATGCGATAAATCCACATTGGCAGCCGAACTTTTCCCCAGGACTACGCTTGAATACAAGAATAAACATCAAATAACACGAAGAAAGAAGAAATAGGTAAAAGAAAGACACCACCATAAGGCACTGTCACCACCTGGAATGAAGCACCGCCACTGCCGCTCTTCCTGACCCTTGAAGCCTTGCCAGTTGTGGGGTTGTTTCAGCATAGACTTAAGACACACAGCTGGATCAAGCCCTGGCACTTTCTTTACAACTTCAGCATTTCCTCTTGCCGACTTCTCTTCTACTGTTCGCACTTCAAGGCTCGACCTAATGGGTATCTTATCCTCTATATTATTGTATTGTGGTGCAGTGAATGGAGCCATTATAATTATTATTATAATATAAATATTTAATAATTATCACTTCTTGGTCTTGAAAGAGGCAGGCCTCGGGTGAAAGAGGGCTGTGACGATCTTTATCTGGAACCCGTAGGTGTGGGACCGGGACGTCCACCTCCCGAGGGTTGTGCGGCCCAGGCTCTGCTTCAGGAGGCTGGGGTCGTTCATACCCTTGATGGGGTGGTTCTTCTCCGGCCACGTTTACGGCGGTCTCCGGGGTCGGAGGTCCTTGTGGCTTTTTCACCAACTTCAAGGGTGAAAAACCTAACCTACAGAACCTAACCTAACCCTACCCTGGAACTCTCGGTTCCTGCGACGGCGTTGGAACCAATCGTATTGGCGCATGTCTTTCCATTGAAGACTTTCAGCACCGTGGAGAGGGTGGGGACCTGCTGCCTGGGTAATAGCTTCTCCCCCGAATCAACCTTCCATGGTTTTGCCCCCTGGTGAGGCAACGCCAGACCAGGCCGACACCAGAGTGCAACTCCATATTCTCCCGAGACTGATGGAAGCCTATTATTGTCGTGAAGTGAACGGAGCCAACTACGGATAGCTTGCCTCATCCTCCGGTCGATTCTCGCTAGCTCAGTTTTGTACACCACGCCCAGAATAATACGGTGGTGGTTTAGGAACGAGGTGGTTTTTCAGCACATATAACCTCGGAGGTTTGAGGGGGGCCTGCGTGATAATAAGACCCTCCTCAGTGAACTCTGCACTATGGGTCCATTAAAAAGAAATGGGAAACTTGGAAACATGTCCGATATAAAAGCAGAGAAATTGATGTAACGATGACCAGATTAAGGCTGGGACACACCAAACTAGCAGCACACAGCTCTAAGTACAGAACAGACATCAATGAACTCTGTACTCACTGTCAGGTGCCTGAAAGTCGAACACTATCTCCTTCACTGCTTCCGACATCATAGTGCCAGAGTAAATTTCAAACAAGTCTTTATCGCACTTAAAATACCCTTCACCATCGAGCATATATTAGGTAGTGGTGACCGCTCGTTACATGAAAAATACCAAATAGTCAAAGCACTGGCTAAATATCTGCAGTCGACCAACAAATTGGGTCACATCTGACCCGCGCCACATTTATACCTGGCGCCACCAACAGCTAAACACAGAAAACTGCCTGCCTCGTCGCAGCACCAAAAAAAGGATCAGCTGACGCCATAAACACACCACACCGCCCTACGGTGCGGCAAGTCTCCCTACAACACACACCTCTGTTTTAATCACCGTTCCTCTATCTACAGCACAACTCAACAAGCACCTTGGTAGCTCTGATCATCTTCAACATAAACGCGTCCAACATCATCAGTACTGGTGCAGTCATCAGGAGAACAAACCCTTCATGCAAACTGCACCTACTATCAACAAGAAGAAGAACCAATGATGCCCCTGCCACCGTCACCAACGAGAATACTAAGGTACTTGTACTCGTCGGTAATACAAATAGTCCATGGCTGCGCCCTCGACATGGAACCTCGTTTGCAAAGAGATACCATTTCTTGCATTTGCCATCAATCTGTAGGCTCGGTGATCGGCAGTTTCCTGCGTTGACCCTCAAGACAGCGCCACTCAATGTATCACAACATCTATCAATACCTGAAGGCCGGCCAGCGTCTCCGCCACCACGACCAGCTCGTCTGCAAATGCTAGTACTGACACCTTTTACTCCCCCAAGACGAATCCCCAGGCCCAGTTTCTACGTATTGGCAACTACCTCATCAATCGCCAAATTGAAAAGACAAGGGACAATCCCTGTTTGACTCCCCTAGTCACAGGGATTACCTTAGATTTCTCCTTTTGACTGGTTAAGACTGTCGAGGCGCCATCCCTTAGGGATTATATTATGTCGGGCTATGATTTCCTTGCGCTCCATGGGCCGATCGATGGCTGCATGAGGGACGCTGTCGAAAGCCTTCTCAATGTCAAGGTGCACAGGATGTTTCAGCACTTGGACCTCAGCCAGAAGATCTAGGATCGCCAGGTTTTCAGCGCATCTATCCACAGGAATGAACGCCTTCTACCTCTCGTCGATCCTGATAGCTTGAGAAATTCGGCCGTTTACGATCTAATGAAACGGCCGCACTATCGTAGAAGACATCATAATGGGGCAATAGTGTGAGGTGGGGGGGGGGGGGGGAAATGTTTCTTTGCCTAAAAATCTTAGGAATCGGCACCATTTTACACGCCCGGTAAGGACGTGGCAGGGAGCGGCTAGCCAACCGCAGATAGAACATTTTAGCAACCCTGAGCAGTATGGACCAGAAGAGACGCGTGGTTATCCCGTCATGACTGCCACAGGTAACGGTAACTTAACCTGATCCTGGCAACCAATATAGCACAGTCTGGACGTTTTGTGCTGCCCATAAACATAGGTTTCAGATCTGAACAAATCAAAGCTTTTTATACTGGTGCTTTCAGGTCATTGGGAGTCGGGAATTTCTCCCCAATCAGATCAGTGTGTTTGGAACAATATAGTTTTGACGAGATGGGGATACCTAGGTCTAATTCAACATGATCTTGTTAAAAGCTAATTTGGCTGCAATGTCTGTCATTATTATGGGTTATATTTGTGTGATACCCATACCAAGGAGATTCGAAGCCCTTTATTCTGCGCAGCAATTACTCAATTTATAATTCTTAGTATGTGGCTGAAAATGCGGACGTTAGTCTGCATTAGTTCTTAATTTTCATTTCAACATCTCCCAGACTAGTATCCAGGGAGCATCAAACCCACCAGGTGTTGCCCTGAAATAATAATTAATGATTTTTATTTAAAACCTGTAAAGAATATACAGGGGTTTAATAAGATTCAAAATACCTGAATAACTTGTGTGCAGATTAGTTTGAGCTGTAACTTCAAAAGGTAATATTTTTTTCAGTGTACTACTAATGGTGATCGTGATTGGGGTTGCCTAGGGTATGGGTGTTCCTCTTGACGAGCACGGAGCAAACAAGACGAAGGTAGAGTTGGAAAGGTTGCGGACAGACGTCCCCTTGGCTAGATCAGACTCCACAGTCGGCAACGTCGTCTACAGGTAAGCAGTTTTTTTAACTGTTCGGCTCTGAGAAACTCGTATTAAAGTTTGTTTCTAGGTTTAATTATAACCTAGTTTCCAAGTTAAATTATTTTAGAAATATCTGGTAAATACGCAGATTTTGTAACATTCAAAGCTAAGCTTTTATATTAGGCAGTCAGCTTTAAATCTTGACTCCCAGCAGGATAATTAATGTAAATGAAGCAGAGCATCAATGCCCTGCAATTTGTGGCTGGTCAGTACAGTATATTGAATAAGTTAAAGCATTAAAATCTTCCCTTGCTATAACAAGCAGATGAAAAATTATATAAAGCAGAAGTTCTGAAAGATTGGAGACGAGGATCGCAAGTTATTGCGAAGCAATTTGTGCCACAGTGATTGAAGGTTAAAATTTTCTGGTAATTTGATTATCAATGTACAGTCATTTAAAGTACTGACCGTCTACACGGGTACAAAAATTGTTGGTAGATTTTTAATTGGTTAAAATTTGATAATTTTCCTTAAAAATTTGTATAAATTTGCAATTTTATACCGTTGACCTTTGGTGGTCTATATTAGTGTAAGTGATGGAATCTTCATTCCATTTAGGCTGTGAAAGGCTTCAATTATGCTTTAGTTTGTCTGCCAACAATGTTTGTAGGAATGAATAAACTGCAGATGACATTAACGATGATTGCTAGAGCCTACTCTCTAATAGCTACTCAGAGCTGTTAGAGCCTACACAGTATTGTAGAAGAATAGGGTTAAGGCATCGTAAAGGGTTGAGCAGAACCAAGCTTGTAATAGTATAACTTCATAGGCTATTTAATTGATGCACTCTGAAAAATTAGAACTTTGCTCTTTATTAAGAGTGGGTATAAATAGCTGTCTTTAAGATCAATAACGTTTCTGCAGTTTACTTTAAAAGTTTTTAATTACAAACTGAAATGCTACTTAAAGGGGTGAAATGGAACTAGTCACTCAAAGCACCTGAAATTTCGTAACTTATCCAAAACAAAAATTAAAGAATCCAATATTGTGGAATTGCCTCCCAATTGTGGTTTAATAAGCAAAACCTGGACCAACATACTAATGCAACCTAAGTGAATACATCCTAGCCTAACAATATATATATTTTTAAACTAAGGGGGAAACTAGCTTCGTCGAATCAGTCTTGTGTATCAAATAACACCCATACTTTGCCTTTACTACTACTAATAATAATAATTCATTGTCGGGACAGGAAGCCAGCGTGTTTATACGTTTTAACCCCCTCCCCGCTCAGCTCGTTGTCGCCGTCTGGGGGCTTAGTGGGCGGCTGCCGGAGTGTGATGCTCCTTGGGACAGTCCTCTGTCCTTTTCTAGCCTTGTGCTCCTGCTGCCGTCCTCTCCAATTCTGCTGGGCATCTTTTCCTTTTCCTTCTGTTTCGTTTTTCCCCCCCCCCCCTCTTCTCCTATCTGCTTGCCGTTTTCTGCCGACCTTTTGCTCGTTCTGGTTCTTCCCTTGGACTTCTTCTACTTTGACGCCCGGGTGCTTGAGGAGGCATACTCTTGCACCCGTAGAACTGCAGTACCCGACGTCGAGAGCGAGGGGAACCTTTTATTGTCAATCCCCACTTCGTCACTGAACCCGATCTCGACGGACTGTCGGTTTCTTAAGGTGGCGTTTGTGGGGCGTATACTCACGACGCACCCCTAGGAGGCCCCGACAAGATCGGCGATAGCTTCTTGTTGGGTGTCCTGCCTCTAATTGTGGCTCCATGGTGGGTGTGGGGGCACATTCGTGAGTGAATTCGTAATTTCGTCAAGATGATAACCCCTGTTTCGGCTGCTTCTGGCTTACCTTTTCAGGCTCGTGGGGTGGGCGACCAAGCCCCCGAGTCGGTCCGTATTGGAAGACCGGGCTCTGTAGCCTCCGCTGCATTGGGCCCCGACCTTGCTCCTCCTTTGGCCTCTCTGACTCCTTCCCCTGGCTCCCCTCCCTCCTCTGTGGTTGGGTCGAGCCCCAAGCCCCCAGTGGTGACTACCTCGTCCCCTGGCGCGGCTCCTTCTCTAGTTGTAACTACTGCGCCTTTTAACCCCTCTCTCTCTGGGGGTTCTCACCGCCGTTCTCGTCACGGCCGCCCTCGCTCGATTCCTTCCAGTTCTGCTACCTATCAAGCCTTCTGAAAGTTCTGAAAATATTTGGCTTCGTGGGCCAAATATTTTGATCTCCTCCCTCTTGATTCTGCGCCTCCTGACGATTTCTCCCTTCATCGACATCTCATTGATTCCGTGGATGCCTCCATTACTTTTAACCCCACTCGTCTCGGTACGCGTGTCGTTGCTGCTCCTTCTCAGGATGCTGCTTCCCGCTTGGCTGCCTTATCCTGCCTTGGCGAGACCCCCGTTCGGGTCTCGAAGAACGCTCAATTGAATGCCAGTGTTGGCACTATTTTGCTCCCGCCCCATGTTGCAACCGGTGTTCGGGACCTGCGCGACTGCCACGACGATATTCGCCATATCCTCGCTGCCCAGGGCCATTCTATTCTCCGGGTGGACACGTTTACTCGTCCCCCTCGTGGTAGTCGCCGTCAACCCCTCCGGGTTGTGAAGATTACCTTTGATGGTAGGACCCTTCCACCCTCTGTCATTCTTGCTGGTGCCAGGTGCTCTGTCCAGGAGTACATTCCTTCTCCTCGGCTCTGCAACAAGTGCTGGAGGTTTGGGCATGGTGCCCTCCGCTGCTCCGGGACTGTATCTCTCTGTCCTTTGTGTGGTGGCGAAGGTCACTCTAAGTCGGAGTGCACTTCTCCCCAGGCTCGTTGCCTCAACTGCGGTGAGGCCCATCCTACCTTCTCCCGTGCGTGTGTCCATTACAAGCTTGAGGCGGCCGTCCTCAACCTGAAGCACCGGGAGCGTTTATCTTATCCTGAGGCGAGGCGCCAGGTTCGCCGGCTCCCGCCTTATGCTAATATCTCTTATGCTCGCGTGTTGCGCTCTTCCTCTCCACGTCCTTCCCGCCTTCCTCAGACTCACAACCGTTTCCGGGCCTTGGACCCTGATACGCCCACTGCCCCCTCCTCCGTTCCTTTGGGTTCTCTCCCGAAGGATCCTCCTCCTGGTCCTCTGTCTGGGGTTCCCCTTCCTTCTACCCGGTCTGTCGTGTCTTCTGTGTCTTCTTCCTCGTCCCCCTCCGATCCTCCTTCCCATCCTCTTCCTCCATCTCTTGGCTCTCCCCACCGCCTGTCGGTGCGGGCGGATGTCCATCGCTCTCCTAACGGTCGTCGTGTGTGCTCTCGTTCGGCTTCTGTTGAGACACTGGAATCCGTTGCCCGGTACGTAGTTGCTGGGACACCGGTCTCTTTAAGTCAGAAGCGTAAGCCTGGCTCCTCTCCTTCCTCTTCCCCGGCGGGTAAGAAGGCTTCGCTTTCTTCCTCAGCTCCTCCTTCTGGCTCTGTTGCTCCTTCCCCTCCCGTTTCAGTGCTTGCGCCCCCTGTTCCTGCTATGGAGGTTTCTTTGGCCCCTGCTTCCCTTTCGGTTGCTGCTCTTGCTGGGGTGCGCTCCTCTCTTTCTACTCCCCCTCTTCCTGCTGCTGTCCTTGACTGCTCCTCTCCGTTGTCTCCTCCTCCTCCTCCTCCTCCGGACCCTGCCCGCCCACCTCTGATCTGTTCTCCCGTTTTCTTCCCTCCGTCTTTGCTCAGTTTACCCATGCCCCCTAACCCTGACTTTGCTGACCCTGATCCCGACCCTGATATTCTTTAACGTGCTCTGTTGGTCTTTCGCCTTTGTTTCTTCCTTGTTCTCTGTTTTTGTCCTTTCTCTTCTCGTCGTTGTCCATTCTTCAATGGAACGTTCGAGGTTCTTACGCCAATTTCCTCGAACTCCAACTTCTGGTTTCGCGGTTTTCGCCCCTTTGTGTCTGTCTCCAGGAGCCGATGCTTGGTGCTCGTCCTGGTCGTTTTCGTGGCTATTCCTTTCTCTCCCCCCCCCCCCCCCCCAGCCATTGCTGGGGCTTCTAATTCTTCTGCTCTCTTGATTCGGGCTGATGTTCCCTTTGTTCCTTTACTTTTTCCTTCGCCTCTCCATTGTTCTGCTGCTCGTATCTTTGTGGGGAAATGGTACACAGTTTGTTCCATTTATCTCCCCCCGAGTGTCCCGCTCTCTCTTCCTGATTTGAAACACCTCCTAGACTCCTTGCCGGAGCCTGTGCTCCTGCTGGGTGACTTCAATTGTCGTCATTCTCTTTGGGGTGACGTTCTGACGAATACCCGGGGTCGCCTCCTTGAGCCGTTTCTCCTCTCTTCTTCCCTGTCTCTTCTGAATTCTGGTGAGCCCACTCATTTGGACTCTCGAACTCGCACCCTTTCTTGTCTTGATCTTTCTCTCAGCTCTTCTTCTCTTTACTTAGATTTCACATGGCAGGTTCTTGATGACCTCCATGGAAGTGATCATTTCCCCATCCTTGTTTCCTTTTTCTCTTTTCGCCCTTCCCTCTCTTTCCCTAGGTGGCAGTTTGCTAAGGCGGACTGGACCCTATTTTCCCTCAGTGCTACTCTCTCTGACCTCTCCCTTCTGCCCCTCTCTCGCGCTCTTCTCCTTTTTCATGACACTGTCTTCGACGCTGCCCTCCGCTCTATTCCTCGCTCTTCCTCTCGGGGTCCACGGAAGTGCGTTCCCTGGTGGAATGCGGACTGTGCTCGGGCTGTCCGCTGTAAGCGTGCAGCCTGGAAGAAGCACCGCCGTAGGCAGACGGCCGATTCTTTTCTTTTCTTTTCTTTCGGAAAGCGAGTGCGGTGGCCCGTAGGGCCATCCGTACGGCTAAACGTGAATGTTGGGCATCTTATGTCTCGACAATTACGTCCGAAACCCCTCTGGCCCAGATCTGGAAGCGTATCCGCAAGATAGCGGGTAAGTTTGTTCCCGATGTTTCACCGGTCCTTCACCTCCATGATACTCTTGTGGCGGACCCGTTGCAGGTCGCTTCCGAACTGGGTTCCCACTTTTCTTCTGTTAGCTCTGGTCTTCATCTTCCCCAATCTTTCCTTCTTCGTAAACCTGTCCTTGAGTCTTGTCCTTTAGATTTCTGCACTCATCTTCAGCTTCCCTATAATGATCCCTTCTCTCTCTCTCTGAACTTCGTTCTGCCCTGGCCCTCTGCGGTTCTACGGCGGCGGGCTCCGATGGTATTCATTATGAGATGCTTCGCCATCTCCCTCCGAGCACGTCTCAGTATTTACTGAGTCTGTATAATCGGATCTGGGAGTCGTCGTCAGTCCCTGAGGACTGGCTCGATGCCGTTGTCCTCCCTGTTCGCAAACCGGGGTCTCTGGGTACTTCCCCTAAGGACTTTCGCCCTATTGCTCTCACAAGTTGTGTCTGCAAACTCTTTGAACGTATGGTTAACGTTCGTCTGATGTGGTTCCTGGAACACCATCACCTCCTCTCCCCTTCTCAATTTGGTTTCCGCAAGTGCCGCAGCACGACAGATGTCCTGGTGAACTTGGAGGTCTATATACGTACTGCTTTTGCTGCGAAGACCTCCGTTGTTGCCGTCCTTTTTGACCTAGAAAAGGCTTACGACACCACTTGGCGTTATCATATCCTATCTCAACTTCATTCTTTTGGCCTTCGTGGTCATCTCCCTCTCTTTCTCCGCAGCTTCCTCTCTCGTCGTTCCTTTCGGGTGCGCCTTGGTACCGCTCTCTCTCCCTCTTTTCAGCAATACGAAGGTGTGCCCCAGGGTAGTGTTCTGAGCACTACTCTTTTTCTGGTTGCCCTCAATGGTCTTCTTTCCTCTCTTCCTTCTGGTGTCTTCTCCGCTCTCTATGTCGATGATCTTACCCTTTGTTGTCAGGGTGATGATTCGCCTCTCCTTCAACGCCGGCTTCAACTTGCGATTGATGCCGTGTCGTCTTGGGCCACAGGTCATGGCTTCAAGTTCTCTACTTCTAAGACTTGTGCCATGACTTTTACGCGGAAACGGGTTGTTCTTCGTCCCTCTTTGTCACTTTATGGTCATCCCCTTGAATACAAAGATTCCGCGAAGCTTTTGGGGTTATTCCTTGACACTCGTTTGTCTTGGTCTCCCCATATCTCTTACCTCCGTGTTGAGTGCTCTAAGTCCCTTACCCTCCTTCGGGTCTTGTCCCATACTTCTTGGGGGGCAGATAGGCGCACTCTCCTTGCTTTACATTCCTCTCTCGTCCTGTCTAAGCTCGATTATGGTTGCCCTGCTTACTCGTCTGCTTCTTCTCCTACTCTTCGCCGTCTTGATGCTTTGCACCATACTGGGTTGCGCCTCAGTTCTGGTGCCTTTCGTTCGACTCCCGTCCTTAGCTTGTATGTTGACACTGGCTTCCTGTCCCTCCAGGACCGCCGTGATCGCTACTGTCTTCGCTATCTTGCGCGGTCCTTGCAACATCCTTCCTCTCGTCTCTGTCGTGCTTTAACTTTTACCCCTCCTGCGGTTCCTGTTCCTCTTCACCACCTCCCTCTTTCTGTCCGGTTATCTCGCCTACAGGATTCTCTTTCCGTTCGTATTTCTGATGTTTCTCCTCGTGTTGTTCCTTCTTTGCCCCCGTGGAGGGTCCCTCTTCCGCGGTTTTGTACATCCTTGACTCGTATCACTAAAGCTTTTACCCCTCCTACAGTTCTAAAACGCCTTTTCCTCGAGCACTTTTCTTCTCACTCCCGCTCCGTTTCTGTCTTCACCGATGGGTCTAAGTCAGCGGACGGTGTTGGCTACTCTGTTGTTTTTCCTGATCGCACTTATATGTGTCGCTTGCCTCCGGAGACTAGCATCTTTACAGCGGAACTTTATGCTATTCTCTATGCTCTTCGTCTCCTGCTTTCTCGTTGTCAGTCTTCCTTTGTGGTTGTTGTTGACTCTCGTAGTGCCCTCATGGCTCTCGGGTGCTTTAATCCAGTTCATCCGGTAGTTGTCGAGATCCAGCATTGGCTGTTTCTCGTTCACAGTAAATTTAAGTCGGTTGAGTTTTGTTGGGTTCCCAGCCATATTGGCGTGTCTTTAAATGAGCGTGCGGATGCTGCCGCTAAGGAAGCTGTCCGCTCTTGTCCCATCTCTCGTAAAGGCATCCCGTATTCCGACTTTTACCCGGTTATCCATTCCTCAGTCCTTACCCGTTGGCAGGCTTCTTGGTTGTCTGTTACTGGTAACAAGCTACGTACTCTTAAATGTTGTTTCCTCGTGGCCGTCCTCCTTCCACCGTAACCGGCGGTGGGAAACAGCTCTAGCGAGGTTGCGTATTGGCCATACTCGCTTAACCCATGGTCACTTGATGGAGCGCCGCCCTGCTCCTTATTGTCCTAGTTGCATTGTCCCTCTTACGGTCGTGCATGTCCTTCTTGAATGTCCTGACTTCCAGGACGAGCGTGTGTCTTGCTTTCCGACCGCCCCTCGCGGTCACCTGTCCCTCGATAGAATTCTTGGTGACTCGGATACTTTTGATATCGTTCGCCTTATGCGTTTTTGTTCTCGTATTGGCATCCTTGGTGATATTTAGCGCCCTCTGATTATTTTGCGTATTTGATGGTGCTACATAGCCTTCCCGGTTTGGTGCCTTCTTTTGATAATTACTTACTTATACGTTTTAAATCAAATGTTTTTTATTCAGGAAAAAGTACATACATGTTACAATCATAATGTAGGCTATATAGAAATAGCTTGTGCATAAAATTCTTAAAGCTACTAATACGAATAGCGTTTCGGGCAAGAAATTTAGGCATGTTTTTCGGGCATGTTTTGACTTTATCGTGGTCACTTAAACATTGTCACTTGGATAGTTCACTTAAAGCTATGATGTCTAAAAGTAGTAGTCTACTTCGTCATTATCAAGAGTTCAAATTGTTAAATTTCTAGTTACGTTTGAGGAATAATATTTTGGTAACTTATCAAGTAATCTTTTTAGGTTTGGCCGAAATGCCGTACACTATTGGCAACTCTGTACAAATTTTTAATTTAACTACAAAATCATACACCCTATGTATAATGCACAGATTAGTGTGATCTAGATTCTAGAAAACTGCAAAAGTGAAGTACGTTTGGATGTTTTACAATCAATCCCCTTCCCCCTTTCCCAGGCTAAATGTGTTCCTATTTACACACAGCCTTAAACTACTGCCATGCTCATATTTATCTTATAAAACAGTTCAAAGTGACTATCGTCCACACTTTTGATATAACTATTACCATTTTAGTGTAAGAACATTTTAAGCAATGTAGCTTTGCTGATGTGTTAATTTACTCATCCCCCTGATTGTTTTAGTGTGGCTGGCTTCCTACTCGGTGGTGTGCTGCTCTTCGTGTCGTTGTTCGACCCCACTAGAAAACCGGTCATAAAGTTCTTCGACCATGCCTTTGGTGAGAGATCAGTGAGGCGGCGGCGTGAAGTAGGGACTGGCCTCGAGTCGCATGTTGCTGCGGCTTTTGACGCCTTCACTGCTGCTCTCGACAAGATGGAAGTGATTGCCAAGATGAATATGTGAATTATCTTTAATGGTTTTGTGAATGTTAGCACACTTGTACACTAGTCGTGTAAGAATAAAGGGATCATAAATTTTCCTTGTTAATAACCTAGAAAGTCTGTTTTCTTCATACTCTATTAGCAACTAAGTATAGTGGTGGTAAGTATTTCAGTACAAAAGTTGATTATTTGCTACATAAAGGTGCAAGTTTGTGGCCGCCTGGAGCTGCTGGGGATGGCTTGGGGCCCCTTCCCCCCCACCTCATGCCTGCTCTGGGTGTTGTACTTGTGAAGGAGATCAACCTAGGTTGTCATTTAGGATCATTGGACCACCAACTGGCAGGGTTTCCGGTGAGGGAGCTGCTTTCAGAGGAAGGTTTGAGTCTGGGATGGTGCAAGATGGAGAAGACTTTGAACCGGCGTGAGTGTACAATACCATAGGACTGTTTTAAAAGAGGAGCACTGATTGGGACAACGCCCTTAAGTGCATCGACAAGCATTTGCAGGCCCGGTAAGTGGTATCCCTCAGCTCCTGCCTGAGCCGTGCAAAACTGGTAATGGGGCCAGGCTGGACAGGAAATGTGTGTACCTTTTTTAAACTATTTTTTTCTGTTCTATCTAATCTATGTATGTATGCACTTTTACCTGAATAAAAGATGTTACAATGTTGGATTTTTAATGCTTGTACGTACTATGCCTAAAAGAGACCAATATGCAGAGTTTCGGGCAATGTGTGGGAAACAGACTAAAACTTAAAACGAAGAAATCAAAGCATAAATTGAATGGACAAAAAGAAAAAAATAGTAATAATGAATAGAACAAAAAATTTAAACAGCAAAAGTAATTTTAACTAGACTACAATTTAATTAGTTTATACATGGCGGATATCGGCAGTTAAAAAAAAAGTTGGTCAATAATCAATATTGTTAGATAATAGTTTGACATTTAGGAGGAAAGGTAGGTTACATAGTTTATTAGGTAATACTTAATTTTTCTCTTCAATTTGACATGATTGCGAAAGTCATTCCACATTCTGGGTCCCAAGATTTGCAGAGCAGTTTTAGTTTAAGTCGCACTCTTGGAATATCAAATAGGTATGTTTCTAGTGTGGTACCCCCCCCCCCCCCTACCCCCTCTTTCCAGCCTGTTGTCATGAGGAGGCTTAGTGGGCGGCTGCCAAGCTGTGATGCTCAATACTTTTGAAGCCTTGTGCTCCTGCTGCCGTCTTCACTAATTGTGCTGGTTGCTATTTCCTCTTAAGTTTCATTTTTCCTTCCCAACCTCCCCACCCCTCTTCTAATTCTTTCCCACCGAGTCGAAAGATTATTCTTTCGGACATCTATTTTTACGCCGGGTGGTCGGGGAGGCACTCGCCCATAGAACTGTGGTAACCATTGTGAGGTTTTTATTATTATTATTATTATTATTATTATTATTATTATTATTATTTATTATTATTTATTATTATTTATTATTATTATTTATTATTTATTATTTTCTACCAGACGTGGCCACACATTTACAATGCTAACTAGCATATATAAATTTTCTTCTGTCCTCCATGGACAGGGTGAGAGATTTGTCAAACATACAGTTCAGAGATTTATTGAACAACCACAGAAGGTGATCGTAGTGCTTTTAAAATGTTAGGCTCGGCTACATACGTAAATACATATATATAAATTTATGAATGCATTAATGTGAATTTATAATGGTGAAATGCAATTCTGATCAGCTTTATACTTTATACATACACATACATACACACATACATACATACAAACATACATACACACACACACACACACACACACACACACACACACACACACACACACACACACATACATACATACACACACACGTTTGTCTTTCCCCCCCCCCCCTCCCCGCTCAGCTCGTTGTCGCCGTGTGGGGGCTTAGTGGGCGGCTGCCAGAGTGTGATGCTCCTTGGGACAGTCCTCTGTCCTTTTCTAGCCTTGTGCTCCTGCTGCCGTCCTCTCCAATTCTGCTGGGCATCTTTTCCTTTTCCTTCTGTTTCGTTTTTCTCCCCCCTCTTTTCCTATCTGCTTGCCGTTTCCTGCCGACCTTTTGCTCGTTCTGGTTCTTCCCTTGGACTTCTTCTATTTTGACGCCCGGGTGCTTGAGGAGGCATACTCTTGCACCCGTAGAACTGCAGTACCCGACGTAGAGAGCGAGGGGAACCTTTTATTGTCAATCCCCACTTCGTCACTGAACCCGATCTCGACAGACTGTCGGTTTCTTAAGGTGGCGTTTGTGGGGCGTATACTCACGACGCACCCCTAGGAGGCCCCGACAAGATCGGCGATAGCTTCTTGTTGGGTGTCCTGCCTCTAATTGTGGCTCCATGGTGGGTGTGGAGGCACATTCGTGAGTGAATTCTTCTTTTCGTCAAGATGATAACCCCTGCTTCGGCTTCTTCTGGTTTACCTTCTCAGGGTCGTGGGGTGGGCGACCAAGCCCCCGAGTCGGTCCGTATTGGAAGACCGGGCTCTGTAGCCTCCGCTGCATTGGGCCCCGACCTTGCTCCTCCTTTGGCCTCTCTGACTCCTTCCTCTGGCTCCCCTCCCTCCTCTGTGGTTGGGTCGAGCCCCAAGCCCCCAGTGGTGACTACCTCGTCCCCTGGCGCGGCTCCTATTCTGGTTGTAACTACTGCACCTTTTAACCCCTCTCTCTCTGGGGGTTCTCACCGCAGTCCTCGTCACGGCCGCCCTCGCTCGATTCCTTCCAGTTCTGCTACCTATCAAGCCTTGTTTGGTCCCGCTTCGTGGGCCAAGTATTTTGATCTCCTCCCTCTTGATTCTGCGCCTCCTGACGATTTCTCCCTCCATCGACATCTCATTGATTTCGTGGATGCCTCCATTACTTTCAACCCCACTCGTCTCGGTACACGTGTCGTTGCTGCTCCTTCTCAGGATGCTGCTTGCCGCTTGGCTGCCTTATCCTGCCTTGGCGAGACCCCCGTTCGGGTCTCGAAGAACGCTCAGTTGAATGCCAGTGTTGGCACTATTTTGCTCCCGCCCCATGTTGCGACCGGTGTTCGGGACCTGCGCGACTGCCACGACGATATTCGACATATCCTCGCTGCCCAGGGCCATTCTATTCTCCAGGTGGACACGTTTACTCGCCCCCCTCGTGGTAGTCGCCGTCAACCCCTCCGGGTTGTGAAGATTACCTTTGATGGTAGGACCCTTCCACCCTCTGTCATTCTTGCTGGTGCCAGGTGCTCTGTCCAGGAGTACATTCCTTCTCATCGGCTCTGCAACAAGTGCTGGAGGTTTGGGCATGGTGCCCTCTGCTGCTCCGGGACTGTCTCTCTCTGTCCTTTGTGTGGTGGCGAAGGTCACTCTAAGTCGGAGTGCGCTTCTCCCCAGGCTCGTTGCCTCAACTGCGGTGAGGCCCATCCTACCTTCTCCCGTGCGTGTGTCCATTACAAGCTTGAGGCAGCTGTCCTCAACTTGAAGCACCGGGAGCGTTTATATTTTCCTGAGGCGAGGCGCCAGGTTCGCCGGCTCCCGCCTTATGCTAATATCTCTTATGCTCGCGTGTTGCGCTCTTCCTCTCCTCGTCCTTCCCGCCTTCCTCAGACTCTCAACCGTTTCCGGGCCTTGGACCCTGATGCGCCCACTGCCCCCTCCTCTGTCCCTTTGGGTTCTCTCCCGAAGGATCCTCCTCCTGGTCCTCTGTCTGGGGTTCCCCTTCCTTCTACCCGGTCTGTCGTGTCTTCTGTGTCTTCTTCCTCGTCCCCCTCCGATCCTCCTTCCCATCCTCTTCCTCCATCTATCGGCTCTCCCCACCGCCTGTTGGTGCGGGCGGATGTCCATCGCTCTCCTAACGGCCGTCGTGTGCTCTCGTTCGGCTTCTCATGTTGAGACACTGGAATCCGTTGTCCGGGACGTAGTTGCTGGGACACCGGTCTCTTTAAGTCAGAAGCGTAAGCCTGGCTCCTCTCCTTCCTCTTCCCCGGCAGGTAAGAAGGCTTCGCTTTCTTCCTCAGCTCCTCCTTCTGGCTCTGTTGCTCCTTCCCCTCCCGTTTCAGTGCTTGCGCCCCCTGTTCCTGCTATGGAGGTTTCTTTGGCCCCTGCTTCCCTTTCGGTTGCTGCTCTTGCTGGGGTGCGCTCCCCTCTTTCTACTCCCCCTCTTCCTGCTGCTGTCCTTGACTGCTCCTCTCCGTTGTCTCCTCCTCTTCCTCCTCCTCCTCCTCCTCCTCCGGACCCTGCCCGCCCACCTCTGATCTGTTCTCCCGTTTCCTTCCCTCCGTCTTTGCTCAGTTTACCCATGCCCCCTAACCCTGACTTTGCTGACCCTGATCCCGACCCTGATATTCTTTCACGTGCTCTGTTGCTCTTTCGCCTTTGTTTCTTCCTTGTTCTCTGTTTTTGTCCTTTCTCTTCTCGTCGTTGTCCATTCTTCAATGGAACGTTCGAGGTTATTACGCCAATTTCCTCGAACTCCAACTTCTGATTTCGCGGTTTTCGCCCCTTTGTGTCTGTCTCCAGGAGCCAATGCTTGGTGCTCGTCCTGGTCGTTTTCGTGGCTATTCCTTTCTCTCCCCCCCCCCCCCCCCGCCATTGCTGGGGCTTCTAATTCTTCTGCTCTCTTGATTCGGGCTGATGTTCCCTTTGTTCCTTTACTTTTTCCTTCGCCTCTCCATTGTTCTGCTGCTCGTATCTTTGTGGGGAAATGGTACACAGTTTGTTCCATTTATCTCCCCCCCCCGAGTGTCCCGCTCTCTCTTCCTGATTTGAAACACCTCCTGGTCTCCTTGCCGGAGCCTGTGCTCCTGCTGGGTGACTTCAATTGTCGTCATTCTCTTTGGGGTGACGTTCTGACGAATACCCGGGGTCGCCTCCTTGAGCCGTTTCTCCTCTCTTCTTCCCTGTCTCTTCTGAATTCTGGTGAGCCCACTCATTTGGACTCTCGAACTCGCACCCTTTCTTGTCTTGATCTTTCTCTGCTCTTCTTCTCTTTACTTAGATTTCACGTGGCAGGTTCTTGATGACCTCCATGGAAGTGATCATTTCCCCATCCTTGTTTCCTTTTTCTCTTTTCGCCCTTCCCTCTCTTTCCCTAGGTGGCAGTTTGCTAAGGCGGACTGGACCCTATTTTCCCTCAGTGCTACTCTCTCTGACCTCTCCCTTCTGCCCCCTCTCTCGCGCTCTCCTCCTTTTTCCTGACACTGTCTTCAACGCTGCCCTCCGCTCTATTCCTCGCTCTTCCTCTCGGGGTCCACGGAAGTGCGTTCCCTGGTGGAATGCGGACTGTGCTCGGGCTGTCCGCTGTAAGCGTGCAGCCTGGAAGAGGCACCGCCGTAGGCAGACGACCGATTCTTTTCTTTTCTTTCGGAAAGCGAGTGCGGTGGCCCGTAGGGCCATCCGTACGGCTAAACGTGAATGTTGGGCATCTTATGTCTCGACAATTACGTCCGAAACCCCTCTGGCCCAGATCTGGAAGCGTATCCGCAAGATAGCGGGTAAGTTCGTTCCCGATGTTTCACCGGTCCTTCACCTCCATGATACTCTTGTGACGGACCCGTTGCAGGTCGCTTCCGAACTGGGTTCCCACTTTTCTTCTGTTAGCTCTGGTCTTCATCTTCCCCAATCTTTCCTTCTTCGTAAACCTGTCCTTGAGTCTCGTCCTTTAGATTTCTGCACTCATCTTCAGCTTCCCTATAATGATCCCTTCTCTCTCTCTGAACTTCGTTCTGCCCTGGCCCTCTGCGGTTCTACGGCGGCGGGCTCCGATGGTATTCATTATGAGATGCTTCGCCATCTCCCTCCGAGTACGTCTCAGTATTTACTGAGTCTGTATAATCGGATCTGGGAGTCGTCGTCAGTCCCTGAGGACTGGCTCGATGCCGTTGTCCTCCCTGTTCGCAAACCGGGGTCTCTGGGTACTTCCCCTAAGGACTTTCGCCCTATTGCTCTCACAAGTTGTCTGCAAACTCTTTGAACGTATGGTTAACGTTCGTCTGATGTGGTTCCTGGAACACCATCGCCTCCTCTCCCCTTCTCAATTTGGTTTCCGCAAGTGCCGCAGCACGACAGATGTCCTGGTGAACTTGGAGGTCTATATTCGTACTGCTTTTGCTGCGAAGACCTCCGTTGTTGCCGTCCTTTTTGACCTAAAAAAGGCTTACGACACCACTTGGCGTTATCATATCCTATCTCAACTTCATTCTTTTGGCCTTCGTGGTCATCTCCCTCTCTTTCTCCGCAGCTTCCTCTCTCGTCGTTCCTTTCGGGTGCGCCTTGGTACCGCTCTCTCATCCTCTTTTCAGCAATACGAAGGTGTGCCCCAGGGTAGTGTTCTGAGCACTACTCTTTTTCTGGTTGCCCTCAATGGTCTTCTTTCCTCTCTTCCTTCTGGTGTCTTCTCCACTCTCTGTCGATGATCTTACCCTTTGTTGTCAGGGTGATGATTCGCCTCTCCTTCAACGCCGGCTTCAACTTGCCATTGATGCCGTGTCGTCTTGGGCCACAGGTCATGGCTTCAAGTTCTCTACTTCTAAGACTTGTGCCATGACTTTTACGCGGAAACGGGTTGTTCTTCGTCCCTCTTTGTCACTTTATGGTCAACCCCTTGAATACAAAGATTCCGCGAAGCTTTTGGGGTTGTTCCTTGACACTCGTTTGTCTTGGTCTCCCCATATCTCTTACCTCCGTGTTGAGTGCTCTAAGGCCCTTACCCTCCTTCGGGTCTTGTCCCATACTTCTTGGGGGGCAGATAGGCGCACTCTCCTTGCTTTACATTCCTCTCTCGTCCTGTCTAAGCTCGATTATGGTTGCCCTGCTTACTCGTCTGCTTCTCCATCTACTCTTCGCCGTCTTGATGCTTTGCACCATACTGGGTTGCGTCTCGGTTCTGGTGCCTTTCGTTCGACTCCCATCCTTAGCTTGTATGTTGGCACTGGCTTCCTGTCTCTCCAGGACCGCCGTGATCGCTACTGTCTTCGCTATCTTGCGCGGTCCTTACAACATCGTTCCTCTCGCCTCTGTAGTGCTTTAACTTTTACCCCTCCTGCAGTTCCTCTTCCTCTTCACCACCTCCCTCTTTCTGTCCGGCTATCTCGCCTACAGGATTCTCTTTCCATTCGTATTTCTGATGTTTCTCCTCGTGTTGTTCCTTCTTTGCCCCCGTGGAGGGTCCCTCTTCCGCGGTTTTGTACATCCTTGACCCGTATCACTAAAGCTTTTACCCCTCCTACGGTTCTAAAACGCCTTTTCCTCGAGCCCTTTTCTTCTCACTCCCGCTCCGTTTCTGTCTTCACCGATGGGTCTAAGTCAGCGGACGGTGTTGGCTACTGTTGTTTTTCCTGATCGCACTTATATGTGTCGCTTGCCTCCGGAGACTAGCATCTTTACAGCGGAACTTTATGCTATTCTCTATGCTCTTCGTCTCCTGCTTTCTCGTTGTCAGTCTTCCTTTGTGGTTGTTGTTGACTCTCGTAGTGCCCTCATGGCTCTCGGGTCCTTTAATCCGGTTCATCCAGTAGTTGTCGAGATCCAGCGTTGGCTGTTTCTCGTTCACAGTAAATTTAAGTCGGTTGAGTTTTGTTGGGTTCCCAGCCATATTGGTGTGTCTTTAAATGAGCGTGCGGATGCTGCTGCCAAGGAAGCTGTCCGCTCTTGTCCCATCTCTCGCAAAGGCATTCCATATTCCGACTTTTACCCGGTTATCCATTCCTCAGTCCTTACCCGTTGGCAGGCTTCTTGGTTGTCTGTTACTGGTAACAAGCTACGTACTCTTAAATGTTGTTTCCTCGTGGCCGTCCTCCTTCCACCGTAACCGGCGGTGGGAAACAGCTCTGGCGAGGTTGCGTATTGGCCATACTCGCTTAACCCATGGTCACTTGATGGAGCGCCGCCCTGCTCCTTATTGTCCTAGTTGCATTGTCCCTCTTACGGTCGTGCATGTCCTTCTTGAATGTCCTGACTTCCAGGACGAGCGTGTGTCTTGCTTTCCGACCGCCCCTCGCGGTCACCTGTCCCTCGATAGAATTCTTGGTGACTCGGATACTTTTGATATCGTTCGCCTTGTGCGTTTTTGTTCTCGTATTGGCATCTTTGGTGATATTTAGCGCCCTCTGATTATTTTGCGTACTTGATGGTGCTACATAGCCTTCCCGGTTTGGTGCCTTCTTTTGATAATTACTTACTTGTCTTTTACCCTGACAGGGTGAGATAGCTGACAAGAGAAACTAGTGTGCAATTAAGAACTTAACCACTAAAGGTGATTAAGATGCTTTTACAAGCTCAGGTTATATAGTTACATTACATGGTTAATCTAGGGTACAAGTCCAATATATCAAGTGTTCCAGTACTCGTATAGTAGTTAGAGTTCAGCATACCTCAGCCCAGGAGGGCGAAAGTCAGACAATATGGGACATTCTACAATATAATGTTCAAGAGTGCATGTTTTCTCTTTCACAAAGTTGACACATTGTGTACTCGACATTTGGGTTTTGAGAAAGCTGCCAGATACGTCTATATCCCAGGCGTATTCTTGCAACTATGACATCACATTGCCTGTGAGTGAGGGGACGGTTGCCAATTCTCGCCTTCCTTACTGATCCCGACGGACTGATGTTCTTAAGGTGGTGATTGCCGATTGCAGGGCGTATACTCATGATGCACCCCTGGGGGTGGGGCAGGGGGGTGGGGGTCTGTCTTGTCAGGTATCCTATCTTCTAATTGTGACTCACGAATAAGCCCCCATACCCACCATGGAATGTAATTATTACATATTAGTTTCTCCTGCTGCTAAATGATCCTTGTATAACTTCCCAGGCTCGTGGGGTGGGCGACCAGGTGCACCCCCAATCCCCGAGTCGGACTGTTGGAAGACCAGGCTCTGTAGCCCTCACGACAATGGGGCCAGACAGTTACTCCTTTGTCCCTCCTGACTACCCCCCTCCTATCCCTCCCCCACTCCTGTGGTAGGGATGAGCCCCAAGCCCCCAGTGGTGATCTGGAGTGGCTACTTCTCTCATTGTGACAACTGCGCCTTTTACCCCCCCCCCCCCTCCTCTTTCATTGGGGATGTTTGACGCTAACACAACACCCCCCCCCCCCTTTTCAAGACGCACTCGTAAGATTCCTTCCAGTGCTAATACGTTCCACACCTTATTTGGTCCAGCTACATGGACTAAATACTTTAATCTCAACCATCTAGATTCTATACGTCCTGAAGATTTCTTCCTTCATTAACATCTCGTTGATTAGATGGATGCCTCTTACTTTTAACCCCACCTGTATTGGTACAAGTGTCATTGCTGCTGCTCCTCAGGATGCATCTACCTGCTTAGCCATATTGTGCAGCATTGAGAAGACCCCCCCCCCCCCCCCACCCCATTTAGGGCCTCCAAAAATGCCCGGTTAAATGCCAGTGTTGGCAGTTATCCTACTGCACCATGTTGCGACTGGTGTTAGGGACCTGAAAGACTGCCATGAGGATATTAAACAAATCCTTGAAGCCCAAGGTCATTCAGTCCTACAGGTTATGTTCATTCGAACCCCCTCATGGTCATCAGCTTCTACACATTGTGAAGATCACTTTTGATAGTTGGACCTTTCCACCTGCTATAATTCTTGTTGGAGCCAGATGCTCCACTTAGGAGTACATTCCCTCTCCTAGACTTTGCAATAAGTGCTGGAAATTTGAGCATGGTACCCTCAAATGCACAATTGCAGTGTATGCCCCATGAGGGGTCACTCTGGTCACTAAGAGAGTGCTCTTCTTTACAGGCTCACTGCCTCAATTGCGGTGACGCCCACCCTACCTTCTGCACGTGTATAAACTACAAATGTTTGGAAGACCTCAATTTGAAGCACCGCAATCGTTTCTTTTCCTGAGGCGAGATACAAAGTCCGCCATCTCTCCTCTTTCACTAGCATATCTTATGCTCGTGTGTTGCCAATCCTCGGGTCGCTAACCTCCCTCGTTGGAGGAGCCAATCTGCAAGTCCTTCGTACAGGCATTTAGATCAGTAATCTACTATGAAGCAACTGCACTCTTAAGCCAATCACAAGTGGGGAAAAGCTCGAAGTAGCACAAAATAGCCCTGGGAGCCCCCCCATGTGGACCAGAATTGAAACAAACTGGAAACGGTTTGCTCCTCTCCAAGAAAGAATGTATCAAAGAGTAGCTGCGATTATCAGTTAGATAAGTTTCCCCCTCATCCAGTCCCAATACAACAGGCCTTGGTGGTTGGACTTTGCCAAAACAATGGTAACTCTTGGGCTGCCAGAGCGGGAGAAGTCCTAAACAGCCTACAATTAAAAATCATGATTCTTGATAGAGGCGATCATCCGCACCAAAACTACACTTGTTCCCCACCGTGGGAGGAGCCTACCTTCAAAATAGTAATAGGTCTTCCGATGAAGTAAGTTGTTATAGATTCAGCTACTCGGAACAGGTTCCAAGTAGCACTGGCTATGGTGAGCCTGTAACTTACCTGGCACAGGAGCGGGGCAAGTAGCACGGGCTATGGTGAGCCCGTAGTGGACTTACCTAGGACGGGAGTGGTGCCGTCTCTGATGAAGTAAGTAATTATCAAAGCCTTCCTGGCTTGGTGCCTTCTATGTAAAACCATCAAATGTGCAGGGTAATCAGAAGGCGCTAAATATCACCGAGGATGCCAATATGTGAACAGAAACGCATAAGGCGAACGATATAAAAAAGTATCAGATTCACCAAGAATTCTATCGAAGGACAAGTGACCGCGGGGAACGGTCGGAAAGCAAGACACGCTCGTCCTGGAAGTCAGGACATTGAACAAGGATATGCACAACTGTAAGGGAAACAATGCAGTTAGGAAAATAAGGAGCAGGGCGGCGCTCCATTAAGTGTCCGTGAGTTAAGTGCATATGGCCAATATACAACCTTGCCAGAGCCGTTTCTCGCCACCGGTTACGATGGTAGGAGGAAGGCCACAGGGACATTACTCTTTAAGTGAACGCAGTTTGTTACCAGTAACAGAAGACCAACAACCCTGCCAACAGGTAAGAATGGAGGAATGAATAACTGGGTAAAAGTTGGAATACGGAATACCTTTATGGGAGATGGGACAAGTCCGGATAGCTTACTTAGCGGCAGCGTTTGCACGTTCATTTAAAGAGAACAATAGGGCTGGGAACCCAGCAAAACTCCACTGTCTAAAATCTACTGATAAGTAGATTTAAATCTACTAATAAGAAACAGCCAATGTTGAATCTCAACTACCAGCTGATGGACTGGATTTAAAGGACTCGAGCCATGAGGGCACTGAGAGTCAACTGTACCCACAAAGGAGGATTGACAGCAAAAAAAGCAGGAGACGAAGAGCATAGAGAATTGCATAAAGATCTGCCGTGAAGATGCTAATCTCCGGAGGCAGGCGACACAGTGTAGTCAGGAAAAACAACAGTAGCGTACACCGTCTGCAGACTTGGACCCATTGGTGAAGATGGAAACGGAGGGGAATGTGAAGAAAAGTGTTCAAGGGAAAAGGCGTTTCAGGACTGTAGGAGGGGCAAAGCTTTAGTGATGTGGGTCAGGGATTTGCAATATTGAGGAACGGGGGACCCTCCACGGGGGTAAGGACGGAACAACACAAGGAGAAATTTTAGTAATACTAACCGAAAGAGAATGTTGCAGGCGAGACAACCGGACAGAAACAGGGAGGTGGTGAAGGGGAACAGGAACTACAGGAGGGGGAAGAGTCAAAGCACGACACAGGCGAGAGTGAAGGTGTTGTAAAGACCGCGCAAGGTAGCGAAGATCGTAGCAATCTTGGCGGTCCTGGAGAGACAGGAAGCCAGTGTCAACGCACAAGCTGAGGGTAGGAGTCAAACGAAAAGCACCACAGCTGAGGCGCAACCCAGTATGGTGCAAAGGATCAAGATGGCGAAGAGTAGGAGGAGAAGCAGAAGAGTATGCAGGGCAACCATAATCGAGTTTAGACAGTACGAGAGAGGAATGCAAAGAAAGGAGCGTGCGCCTATCTGCTTCCCAAGAAATATGGGACAAAACCTTAAGTAGGTTAAGGGCCTTAGAGCATTACACTGTGAGGTAAGAGATATGGAGCGACCGAAACAAATGAGTGTCGAAGATTAACCCTAAAAGCTTCGCGGAATCTTGATACACAAGGGGATGACCAAAAAGCGACAAAGAGGGACGAAGATCGACATGCTTCCGAGTAAAAGTCATAGCACAAGTCTTGGTTGCAGAGAACTTGAAGATATGAGCGGTGGCCCAAGACGACACAGCATCAACTGCAAGTTGAAGCTGCCGTTTAAGGAGAGGCGAATTATCACCTCAACAGCAAAGAGTAAGATCGTCGACATAAAAAGTGGAGAAGACGCCAGAAGGAAAGGAGGAAAGAAGACAATTGAGGGCAACCAGAAAAATAGTAGGGCTCAGAACACTACTGTTACGTCCCTTGACCTCTGGGTATGGCTCCTCTGTTGCAGTGGTTAGAAAATATATGATAATACGGCCTTGCCTACTTAAGTGTCTAGGGAAAATAAATGAAGCCACTGCTTATTTAACAAAGCAATATACTTTAAGTAAGGGTAACAAGAACATAAAAATATATAAATGGAAATACAGGCAGCCAGAAATATTAATGCATTAGAAAAAAACACAATATCCTTATACAAACACTAATCAATATATTACAACTTAAATGGATAGATGGGTAATGCACATAACGTCTAACCAGGAAATCAACTAATGTTACTGAACAACAAGAGGGACACAGACTTAACTCCACAACATGTCCACACCAGCCAGTTCCACCCACGCGACTGCGTTGCTCGAGCATGCATGGCATGGCGTCCACAAATTACCAACTAAAAAACCCACAATAACCTCTAGATACTCTGCTATTAGAGAGTAATACTAAGAAACATAATTTAACTTGTATGTATATAACATTACTAAAGGTGTAAATAAGAAATTAAGTACAATCAATAAGCAGGAATATTTACAGGGGTGAATCAGTGACGCTAGCTGGATACACTGCACGCATTACTGGAAAATCCCAAATATGGTTATCCCCCCATGAGACGCTACGGTCTCCCCCCACAGGAATAAAAATGCAATAGCATTAACAAACATTCAATACAGGCACACTACAGCATGCTACATTTAAATTAAACATAACTGGATACAATGTTTATTTAAATAACCCCCTCCCCGCTCAGCTCGTTGTCGCCGTGTGGGGGCTTAGTGGGCGGCTGCCGGAGTGTGATGCTCCTTGGGACGGTCCTCTGTCCTTTTCTAGCCTTGTGCTCCTGCTGCCGTCCTCTCCAATTCTGCTGGGCATCTTTTCCTTTTCCTTCTGTTTCGTTTTTCTCCCCCCTCTTCTCCTATCTGCTTGCCGTTTCCTACCGACCTTTTGCTCGTTCTGGTTCTTCCCTTGGACTTCTTCTATTTTGACGCCCGGGTGCTTGAGGAGGCATACTCATGCACCCGTAGAACTGCAGTACCCGACGTCGAGAGCGAGGGGAACCTTTTATTGTCAATCCCCACTTCGTCACTGAACCCGATCTCGACGGACTGTCGGTTTCTTAAGGTGGCGTTTGTGGGGCGTATACTCGCGACGCACCCCTAGGAGGCCCCGACAAGATCGGCGATAGCTTCTTGTTGGGTGTCCTGCCTCTAATTGTGGCTCCATGGTGGGTGTGGGGGCACATTCGTGAGTGAATTCTTTCTTTCGTCAAGATGATTACCCCTGCTTCGGCTTCTTCTGGTTTACCTTCTCAGGCTCGTGGGGTGGGCGACCAAGCCCCCGAGTCGGTCCGTATTGGAAGACCGGGCTCTGTAGCCTCCGCTGCATTGGGCCCCGACCTTGCTCCTCCTTTGGCCTCTCTGACTCCTTCCTCTGGCTCCCCTCCCTCCTCTGTGGTTGGGTCGAGCCCCAAGCCCCCAGTGGTGACTACCTCGTCCCCTGGCGTGGCTCCTTCTCTAGTTGTAACTACTGCGCCTTTTAACCCCTCTCTCTCTGGGGGTTCTCACCGCCGTCTTCGTCACGGCCGCCCTCGCTCGATTCCTTCCAGTTCTGCTACCTATCAAGCCTTGTTTGGTCCCGCTTCGTGGGCCAAATATTTTGATCTCCTTCCTCTTGATTCTGCGCCTCCTGACGATTTCTCCCTCCATCGACATCTCATTGATTCCGTGGATGCCTCCATTACTTTCAACCCCACTCGTCTCGGTACACGTGTCGTTGCTGCTCCTTCTCAGGATGCTGCTTCCCGCTTGGCTGCCTTATCCTGCCTTGGCGAGACCCCCGTTCGGGTCTCGAAGAACGTTCAGTTGAATGCCAGTGTTGGCACTATTTTGCTCCCGCCCCATGTTGCGACCGGTGTTCGGGACCTACGCGACTGCCACGACGATATTCGACATATCCTCGCTGCCCAGGGCCATTCTATTCTCCAGGTGGACACGTTTACTCGTCCCTCTCGTGGTAGTCGCCGTCAACCCCTCCGGGTTGTGAAGATTACCTTTGATGGTAGGACCCTTCCACCCTCTGTCATTCTTGCTGGTGCCGGGTGCTCTGTCCAGGAGTACATTCCTTCTCCTCGGCTCTGCAACAAGTGCTGGAGGTTTGGGCATGGTGCCCTCCGCTGCTCCGGGACTGTCTCTCTCTGTCCTTTGTGTGGTGGCGACGGTCACTCTAAGTCGGAGTGCGCTTCTCCCCAGGCTCGTTGCCTCAACTGCGGTGAGGCCCATCCTACCTTCTCCCGTGCGTGTGTCCATTACAAGCTTGAGGCAGCCGTCCTCAACTTGAAGCACCGGGAGCGTTTATCTTTTCCTGAGGCGAGGCGCCAGGTTCGCCGGCTCCCGCCTTATGCTAATATCTCTTATGCTCGCGTGTTGCGCTCTTCCTCTCCTCGTCCTTCCCGCCTTCCTCAGACTCACAACCGTTTCCGGGCCTTGGACCCTGATGCGCCCACTGCCCCCTCCTCTGTCCCTTTGGGTTCTCTCCCGAAGGATCCTCCTCCTGGTCCTCTGTCTGGGGTTCCCCTTCCTTCTACCCGGTCTGTCGTGTCTTCTGTGTCTCCTTCCTCGTCCCCCTCCGATCCTCCTTCCCATCCTCTTCCTCCATCTATCGGCTCTCCCCGCCGCCTGTCGGTGCGGGCGGATGTCCATCGCTCTCCTAACGGCCGTCGTGTGTGCTCTCGTTCGGCTTCTCCTGTTGAGACACTGGAATCCGTTGCCCGGTACGTAGTTGCTGGGACACCGGTCTCTTTAAGTCAGAAGCGTAAGCCTGGCTCCTCTCCTTCCTCTTCCCCGGCGGGTAAGAAGGCTTCGCTTTCTTCCTCAGCTCCTCCTTCTGGCTCTGTTGCTCCTTCCCCTCCCGTTTCAGTGCTTGCGCCCCCTGTTCCTGCTATGGAGGTTTCTTTGGCCCCTGCTTCCCTTTCGGTTGCTGCTCTTGCTGGGGTGCGCTCCTCTCTTTCTACTCCCCCTCTTCCTGCTGCTGTCCTTGACTGCTCCTCTCCGTTGTCTCCTCCTCCTCCTCCTCCTCCTCCTCCTCCGGACCCTGCCCGCCCACCTCTGATCTGTTCTCCCGTTTCCTTCCCTCCGTCTTTGCTCAGTTTACCCATGCCCCCTAACCCTGACTTTGCTGACCCTGATCCCGACCCTGATATTCTTTAACGTGCTCTGTTGGTCTTTCGCCTTTGTTTCTTCCTTGTTCTCTGTTTTTGTCCTTTCTCTTCTCGTCGTTGTCCATTCTTCAATGGAACGTTCGAGGTTATTACGCCAATTTCCTCGAACTCCAACTTCTGGTTTCGCGGTTTTCGCCCCTTTGTGTCTGTCTCCAGGAGCCGATGCTTGGTGCTCGTCCTGGTCGTTTTCGTGGCTATTCCTTTCTCTCCCCCCCCCCAGCCATTGCTGGGGCTTCTAATTCTTCTGCTCTCTTGATTCGGGCTGATGTTCCCTTTGTTCCTTTACTTTTTCCTTCGCCTCTCCATTGTTCTGCTGCTCGTATCTTTGTGGGGAAATGGTACACAGTTTGTTCCATTTATCTCCCCCCGAGTGTCCCGCTCTCTCTTCCTGATTTGAAACACCTCCTAGACTCCTTGCCGGAGCCTGTGCTCCTGCTGGGTGACTTCAATTGTCGTCATTCTCTTTGGGGTGACGTTCTGACGAATACCCGGGGTCGCCTCCTTGAGCCGTTTCTCCTCTCTTCTTCCCTGTCTCTTCTGAATTCTGGTGAGCCCACTCATTTGGACTCTCGAACTCGCACCCTTTCTTGTCTTGATCTTTCTCTCTGCTCTTCTTCTCTTTACTTAGATTTCACATGGCAGGTTCTTGATGACCTCCATGGAAGTGATCATTTCCCCATCCTTGTTTCCTTTTTCTCTTTTCGCCCTTCCCTCTCTTTCCCTAGGTGGCAGTTTGCTAAGGCGGACTGGACCCTATTTTCCCTCAGTGCTACTCTCTCTGACCTCTCCCTTCTGCCCCTCTCTCGCGCTCTCCTCCTTTTTCATGACACTGTCTTCGACGCTGCCCTCCGCTCTATTCCTCGCTCTTCCTCTCGGGGTCCACGGAAGTGCGTTCCCTGGTGGAATGCGGACTGTGCTCGGGCTGTCCGCTGTAAGCGTGCAGCCTGGAAGAAGCACCGCCGTAGGCAGACGACCGATTCTTTTCTTTTCTTTCGGAAAGCGAGTGCGGTGGCCCGTAGGGCCATCCGTACGGCTAAACGTGAATGTTGGGCATCTTATGTCTCGACAATTACGTCCGAAACCCCTCTGGCCCAGATCTGGAAGCGTATCCGCAAGATAGCGGGTAAGTTCGTTCCCGATGTTTCACCGGTCCTTCACCTCCATGATACTCTTGTGGCGGACCCGTTGCAGGTCGCTTCCGAACTGGGTTCCCACTTTTCTTCTGTTAGCTCTGGTCTTCATCTTCCCCAATCTTTCCTTCTTCGTAAACCTGTCCTTGAGTCTCGTCCTTTAGATTTCTGCACTCATCTTCAGCTTCCCTATAATGATCCCTTCTCTCTCTCTGAACTTCGTTCTGCCCTGGCCCTCTGCGGTTCTACGGCGGCGGGCTCCGATGGTATTCATTATGAGATGCTTCGCCATCTCCCTCCGAGCACGTCCCAGTATTTACTGAGTCTGTATAATCGGATCTGGGAGTCGTCGTCAGTCCCTGAGGACTGGCTCGATGCCGTTGTCCTCCCTGTTCGCAAACCGGGGTCTCTGGGTACTTCCCCTAAGGACTTTCGCCCTATTGCTCTCACAAGTTGTGTCTGCAAACTCTTTGAACGTATGGTTAACGTTCGTCTGATGTGGTTCCTGGAACACCATCACCTCCTCTCCCCTTCTCAATTTGGTTTCCGCAAGTGCCGCAGCACGACAGATGTCCTGGTGAACTTGGAGGTCTATATTCGTACTGCTTTTGCTGCGAAGACCTCCGTTGTTGCCGTCCTTTTTGACCTAGAAAAGGCTTACGACACCACTTGGCGTTATCATATCCTATCTCAACTTCATTCTTTTGGCCTTCGTGGTCATCTCCCTCTCTTTCTCCGCAGCTTCCTCTCTCGTCGTTCCTTTCGGGTGCGCCTTGGTACCGCTCTGTCTCCCTCTTTTCAGCAATACGAAGGTGTGCCCCAGGGTAGTGTTCTGAGCACTACTCTTTTTCTGGTTGCCCTCAATGGTCTTCTTTCCTCTCTTCCTTCTGGTGTCTTCTCCGCTCTCTATGTCGATGATCTTACCCTTTGTTGTCAGGGTGATGATTCGCCTCTCCTTCAACGCCGGCTTCAACTTGCGATTGATGCCGTGTCGTCTTGGGCCACAGGTCATGGCTTCAAGTTCTCTACTTCTAAGACTTGTGCCATGACTTTTACGCGGAAACGGGTTGTTCTTCGTCCCTCTTTGTCACTTTATGGTCATCCCCTTGAATACAAAGATTCCGCGAAGCTTTTGGGGTTATTCCTTGACACTCGTTTGTCTTGGTCTCCCCATATCTCTTACCTCCGTGTTGAGTGCTCTAAGTCCCTTACCCTCCTTCGGGTCTTGTCCCATACTTCTTGGGGGGCAGATAGGCGCACTCTCCTTGCTTTACATTCCTCTCTCGTCCTGTCTAAGCTCGATTATGGTTGCCCTGCTTACTCGTCTGCTTCTCCTTCTACTCTTCGCCGTCTTGATGCTTTGCACCATACTGGGTTGCGCCTCAGTTCTGGTGCCTTTCGTTCGACTCCCGTCCTTAGCTTGTATGTTGACACTGGCTTCCTGTCTCTCCAGGACCGCCGTGATCGCTACTGTCTTCGCTATCTTGCGCGGTCCTTGCAACATCCTTCCTCTCGCCTCTGTCGTGCTTTAACTTTTACCCCTCCTGCGGTTCCTGTTCCTCTTCACCACCTCCCTCTTTCTGTCCGGTTATCTCGCCTCCAGGATTCTCTTTCCATTCGTATTTCTGATGTTTCTCCTCGTGTTGTTCCTTCTTTGCCCCCGTGGAGGGTCCCTCTTCCGCGGTTTTGTACATCCTTGACTCGTATCACTAAAGCTTTTACCCCTCCTACAGTTCTAAAACGCCTTTTCCTCGAGCACTTTTCTTCTCACTCCCGCTCCGTTTCTGTCTTCACCGATGGGTCTAAGTCAGCGGACGGTGTTGGCTACTCTGTTGTTTTTCCTGATCGCACTTATATGTGTCGCTTGCCTCCGGAGACTAGCATCTTTACAGCAGAACTTTATGCTATTCTCTATGCTCTTCGTCTCCTGCTTTCTCGTTGTCAGTCTTCCTTTGTGGTTGTTGTTGACTCTCGTAGTGCCCTCATGGCTCTCGGGTGCTTTAATCCAGTTCATCCGGTAGTTGTCGAGATCCAGCATTGGCTGTTTCTCGTTCACAGTAAATTTAAGTCGGTTGAGTTTTGTTGGGTTCCCAGCCATATTGGCGTGTCTTTAAATGAGCGTGCGGATGCTGCCGCTAAGGAAGCTGTCCGCTCTTGTCCCATCTCTCGTAAAGGCATTCCGTATTCCGACTTTTACCCGGTTATCCATTCCTCAGTCCTTACCCGTTGGCAGGCTTCTTGGTTGTCTGTTACTGGTAACAAGCTACGTACTCTTAAATGTTGTGTTTCCTCGTGGCCGTCCTCCTTCCACCGTAACCGGCGGTGGGAAACAGCTCTGGCGAGGTTGCGTATTGGCCATACTCGCTTAACCCATGGTCACTTGATGGAGCGCCGCCCTGCTCCTTATTGTCCTAGTTGCATTGTCCCTCTTACGGTCGTGCATGTCCTTCTTGAATGTCCTGACTTCCAGGACGAGCGTGTGTCTTGCTTTCCGACCGCCCCTCGCGGTCACCTGTCCCTCGATAGAATTCTTGGTGACTCGGATACTTTTGATATCGTTCGCCTTATGCGTTTTTGTTCTCGTATTGGCATCCTTGGTGATATTTAGCGCCCTCTGATTATTTTGCGTATTTGATGGTGCTACATAGCCTTCCCGGTTTGGTGCCTTCTTTTGATAATTACTTACTTATTTAAATAACTGAGGAAAGAAAATAATTGACACATATTTATCATGATGAATGTTAGAATCAAATACATGGATTCGTAACAACTACCTTGGGGCACACCTTCGTATTGCTGAAAAGAGGCAGAGTGGGGCACCAGGCCTGACTAAAGGAAGCTTTGGAGGAAGAGAGGGAGATTACCACAAAGGCCAAAAAACGAAGTTGATACAGAATATGGTATCTCCAGGTGGTGTCATAAGTCTTTTCCAGGTCAAAAAGGACAGCAACAACGGAGGTCTTCGCAGGAAAAGCAGTACGAAAATTGACCTCCAAGTTCACCAGGACATCAGTCGTGCTGCGGCACTTGCGATAACAAAATTGAGGAGAGAGAGGTGGTGATGGTGTTCCACGAACCACATCAGACGAACATTTACCATACGCTCAAAGAATTTGCAGACAACTCGTGAGGGAAATAGGGCGGAAGGCCTTAGGAGATGTCCCGAGAGACCCCTGTTTCCAAATAGGAAGTACAACGGCATCAAGCCAGTCCTCGAGGACTGACGACGATTCCCTGACCTGGTTATACAGACTCAGTAACTACCGAGATGTGTAAGGAGGGAGACGGCGATGCATCTCATAATGAATGTCATCCAAGCCCGCTGCTGAAGAACAGCAGAGGGATAGGGCAGATTGAAGTTCAGAGAGAGAAGGGATGGTGGAGATGAGTGCGAAAATCTAAGAGATGAGATTCAAGAATGGAAGGATTGAATCCTTCCTTCGTAAGGAAGCTTACGAAGGAAGGAAGGATTGAGGAAGAGGAGAACCTGAGCTAACAGTAAAAAATTGGGAACCCAGTTCGGTTGCGACCTTCACTGGGTCCGCCACAAGAGTATCACGGAGGTGAAGGACCGATGAGACATCTGGAACGAACTTACCTGATATCTTGCGGATATGCTTCCAGATCTGCGGCAGAGGAGTATCGGACGTAATGGTGGAAACACAAGATTTCCAACTCTCACGTTTAGCTGTAAGGATGGTCCTACAGGCCACCGCACTTGCCTTCCGAAACAAAATAAAAGAATCAGGTGTCTGCCGGCGTATGTATTTCTTCCAGGCTGCACGCTTACAGCGCACAGCCCAAGGACAGTCCGCTTTCCACCATGGAACGCAGTTCCGCGTGCCCCGGGAGGTAGAGTGAGGAATAGAGCGGAGGGGAGCATCGAAGATGGTGTCATGAAAAAGGAGGAGGGCACGAGGGAGAGGCATAGTGGAGAGGTCGGAGAAAGTAGCATGGAGGGTAAATAGGTTCCAGTCAGCCTTTGCAAACTGCCACCTAGGGAAGGAAAGGGGGAGGGTGAAAAAAGAAAAAGGTAACAAGGATGGGGAAATGGTCACTGTTATGGAGGTCATCAAGAACCCGCCATGTGAAATCTAAGTAAAGGAACGACGAGCATAGAGAAAGATCAAGACAGGAAAGGGTGCGAGTGCAAGAGTCCACATGAGTGGGTTCACTAGGATTTAGAAGAGACAGGGAAGAAAAGAGAGGACAAACTGTTTGAGAAGACAGCCTCGAGTGTTTGTCTGAACATCACCCCAGAGGACATGTCGACAGTTGATATCACCCAACAGGAGCACCGGATCTGGCAAGGAGTCCAGTAGGTGCTTAATATCAGGAAGAGAAAGTGGGACATTTGAGGGGAGAGATATGGAACAAACAGTATACCATTTACTCAAAGACACGGGCAGCAGAACATTGGATAGGCGATTGAAACAGTAGGGGGACGAAAGAAATATCAGTACGAATCAAGATAGCAGTAGAGTTATGAGTTCCAGCAAAAGCTGGGGTGGGGGGGGGGGAGAGAAAGGAATAACCACGAAAGTGACCAGGACGAGCACCAAGCATCGGCTCCTGGAGACGCACACAAAATTTTCCTTTGAAGAATAGACATTGGCAAAAAGAAAGGACAGCAACAGAGAACAATGAAGAAACAATAGTAAAGAAGAACATAACATATTAAATAAGCTCAGGATCTGGATCAGCGATGTCAGGGTTAAGGGGCATGGGTAAACTGAGTATGGATGGAGTGAAGGGAGCGGGACGACAGATCAGAGGCAGACGGGTAGGGTCTGGAGGAGGAGGAGGAGACAACCGAGAGGGGCGGTCAAGGACAGCAGGAAGGGGGTGGGGGGCATAAACTGGGGAGCGCACCTCAACTAGGGCAGCAACCGAGAGGGAATCAGAGGCTGAAGATACCGCCATAGCTGGAACGACCACCGAAATGGGAGGAGATGGAGCGAGTGTGTCAGAGGTAGGGGGCGAGAATGAAAGCGATGCCTTCTTACCTGCCCCCCCTCCCTGTCTGGCCCGTTGTCGACGTAAGGGGGCTTAGTGGGCGGTCGCCGGAGTGTGATGCTCCATGGGTCAGCCCTCTGTCTTTTTGCAGCGTTATGCTCCTGTTGCTGTCTTTACCAATTGTGCCAGACATCTTTTCCTTTTCCTCGTGTTTCATATTTCTCCCCCCCCCCTCTTCTCCTTTCGAATTGTCATTTCCCGCCGACCTTTTGCCTGTTTTGGTCATTCTTTCGGCCTTCTTTTGTTTTGATGCCCGGGTATTTGAGGAGGCATACTCCTGCACCCATAGAACTGTAGTACCCAACGGCTCGAGCGAGGGGAACCTTTTATTGTCAATCCTCCTTTCATCACTGAACCCGATGACGATGGACTGACGGTTCTTAAAGTGGTGTTTGTGGGGCATATACTCACGACGCACCCCTGGGGGGCACCGGCAAGATCGGCAATAAATCTCTTGTTGGGTGTCCTGCCTCTAATTGTGGCTCCGAGGTGGGTGTGGGGGCACATTCGTGAATTAAAGTCTTTCCTCTTTTGTATGTCGATTATTGTTTCTCTTATACCTTCTCGGGCCCGTGGGGGGGGGGGCGTGGGAAAGGGGGAGCCACCAAGCCCCCGAGTCGGCCTATGTTGGAAGACCGAGCTGTGTAGCCCCCGCTGCATTGGGCTCCGACCTTGCTCCTCCTTTGACCCTCCTGACTACTCCCTTCCCTCCTTTGTGACTGGGTTGAGCCCCAAGCCCCCAGTGGTGACCACCACGTCCCCTGGCATGGCTTAGTCTCTAGTTGTGACTACTGCGCCTTTTAACACCTCTCTCTCTCTCTCTCTCTGCGGGTTCTCAACACCGTCCTCACCACGGCCGCACTCGCTCGATTCCTTCCCGTACTGATGGGTGTCAAGCCTTCTTTGATCCCACTTCGTGGGCCAAATACTTTGATCTCTCTCTTGATTCTACGCCTCCTGACAATTTCTCCCTCCATAGGCATCTTGTTGATTCAGTAGATACCTGTTACCTTCAACCCCACCCGTCTCGGTACACGTGTCTTTGCTGCTGCTCCTCAGGATGCAGTCTCTCGCTTGGCTGCCTTATCCTGCCTTGGCAAGACCCCTGTTCAGGTCTCCAAGAACGCTCGGTTGAATGCTAGTGTTAGCACTATTCTGCTCCTGCCCCATGTTGCAACCGATGTTCGAAATCTACAGGACTGCCACGAAGATATTCGGCATATCCTTGAAGCCCAGGGTCATTCTGTCCTCCAGGTAGACTCGTTCACTCGTCCCCCTCGTGGTCGTCGCCATCAACCCCTTTGGGTTGTGAAGATTACCTTTGATAGTAGGACCCTTCTGCCCTCTGTCATTCTTGCTGGTGCCAGGCGCTCCGTCCAGGAGTACATTCCCTCTTCTCGGCTCTGTAATAAGTGCTGGGGGTTTGGGCATGGAGCCCTCCGATGCTCCGCTACTGTCTCTCTCTGTCCTGTGTGTGGGGACGAAGGTCACTCTAAGTCGGAGTGCACTTTCCCCCAGGCTAGCTACCTCAATTGCGGTGAGGCCAACCCTACTTTCTCCTGCGTATTTATACATTACAAGCTTGAGGCAGCCGTCCTCAACATGAAGCACCGGGAACGTCTGTCTTTTCTTGAGGTAAGGCGCCAAGTTCGCCGTCTCCCACCTTATGCTAACGTCATTTATGCTCGCGTGTTGCGCTCTTCCTCTTCTTGTCCTTCCCACCTTCCTCAGTCTCACAACCATTTCCAGGCCTTAGACCCAGACACACCCACAGCCGCCTCCTCTGTTCCTTTGAGTTCTGTCCCGAAGGGTCCCCCTCATGGCTCTGTCTGGGGTTCCCCTTCTTTCTACCCGGTCTGTCATGTCTCCTGTGTCTTCTTCCTTGTCTCCCTCCGATCCTCCTTCCCATCCTTCTCCTCCGTCTCTAAGCTCTCCACGCCGCCTGTCAGTGCGGGCTGATGTCCATCGCTCTCCCAACAGCCATTGTTTTTGTTCTCGTTCTGCTTCTCCTGTTGAGACGCTTGAATCTGTTGTCCAGTACATTGTTGCTGAGACGCCTGTCTCTGAGTCAGAAGCGAAAGCCTGGCTTCTCTCCTTCCTCCTCCTCGACAGGTAAGAAGGCTTCGCTTTCTTCCTCGCCCCCTACCTCTGACACACTTGCTCTATTCCCTCCCGTTTCGGTGGTTGCGCCCCTTGTTCCTGCTTTGGAGGTTTCGTTGGCCCCCGCTTCCTCCTCGGTTGCTGCCCTTGCTGAGGTGCACTCCCTGGTTTCTGCCCCTCCTGCTGCTGTCCTTGACCCTCCGTTGTCCCCCCCCCCCTCCTCCTCCTCTTCCTGTCCCTACACGTCCGCCTCTGGTCTGTCCTCCTGCTCCCTTCCCTCCATCTTCACTCAGTTTACCCATGCCCCCGAACCCTGACTTCGCTGACCCTGATCCTGCACTTCTTTAACATGCTGTGTTCCCTTTTCATCTTTGTTTCTTCGTTGTCCTCTGATTCATGTCCTTTCTCTTCTTGTCGATGTCTTATTCTTCACTGGAACATTCGTGGTTATTACGCCAATTTCCTTGAACTCTAACTTCTGATTTCACGGTTTTCGCCACTTTGTGTCTGTCTCCAGGAGCCGTTGCTCGGTGCTCGTCCTGGTCGCTTCCGTGGCTATTCCTTTCTCCCCCCCCCCCCCCAGCTTTTCTCCCTCCCCCCCAGCTGTTGCTGGGGCTCCTAACTCTTCTGCTCTCTTGATTCGCTCTGATGTTCCCTTTGTTCCCTTACTTTCTTCATCGCCTCTCCATTGTTCTGCTGCCCATATCATTGTGAGGAAATGGTTCACGGTTTGTTCCATTTATCTCCCCCCCGAGTGTCCGGCTTTCTCTTCCCGATCTTAAACACCTACTGGACTCCTTGCCGGAGCCTGTGCTCCTGCTGGGTGATTTCAATTGTCGACATACCCTCTGGGGTGATGTTCTGACAAAACCAGGGAGTGTACCTCAGCAAGGGCAGCAACCGAGGGGAAAGCGGGGGCCGACGAAACCTCCAAAGCAGGAACAAGGGGCGCAACCACCGAAACGGGAGAGAATAGAGCGAGTGTGTCAGAGGTAGGGGGCGAGGAAGAAAGTGAAGGGTTCTTACCCGCCGGGGAGGAGGAAGGAGAAGAGCCAGGCTTTCGCTTATGACTCAAAGAGACTGACGTCCCAGCAAAAATGTACTGGGTAACAGATTCAAGCGTCTCAATAGAAGAAGCTGAACGGGCGCAAACATGATGGCCGTTGGGAGAGCGATGGACATCAGCCCGCACTGACAGGCGGCGTGGAGAGCTAAGAGAAGGAGGAGAAGGATGGGAAGGAGACGTGGAAGAAGACACAGGAGACATGACAGACTGGGTAGAAAGAAGGGGAGCTCCAGACAGAGAGCCATGAGGGGGACCCTTCGGGACAGAACTCAAAGGAACAGAGGAGGCGGCGGTGGATGTGTCTGGGTCTAAGGCCTGGAAACGGTTGTGAGACTGAGGAAGGCGGGAAGGTCGAGGAGAGGAAGAGTGAAACGTGGCCCCTCGCCACAGGAAAAGACAAACGTTCCCGGTACTTCAAGTTGAGGACGGCTGCCTCAAGCTTGTAATTTATACACACGCGGGAGAAGGTAGGGTGGGTCTCACCACAATTGAGGCAGAAGGTAGGGTGGGTCTCACCACAATTGAGGCAGCGTGCCTTTAGGAGAAGTGCACTCCGAATTTGAGTGACTTTCGTCCCCCACACACAGGACAGAGAGAGACAGTACCGGAGCATCGGACGGCTCCATTCCCAAACCACAAGCACTTATTAAAGAGCCGAGGAGAGGTAATGTACTCCTAGACGGAGCACCTGGTACCAGCAAGAATGACAGAAGGCAGAAGGGTCCTACCATCAAAGGTAATTTTTACAACCCGAAGGGGTTGACGGCGACAACCACGGGGGAGGACGAGTAAACGAGTCGACCTGGAGAACAGAATGGCCCTGGGCTTCGAGGATATGCCGAATATCTTCACGGCAGTCCTGGAGATTCCGAACACCGGTTGCAACATGGGGTGGGAGAAGAATAGTGCCAACACTGGTATTCAACCGAGCGTTTTCGGAGACCCGAACAGGGGTCTCGCCAAGGCAGGATAAGGTGGCCAAGGGGAAGGTTGCATCCGGAGGAGCAGCAGCAACGACATGTGTACCCAGACGGGTGGGGTTGAAGGTAACAGAGACATCTACTGAAGCAACAAGATGCCTATGGAGGGAGAAATCGTCAGGAGGCGTAAAATCAAGAGGGAGGAGATCAAAGTATTTGGCCCATGATGCGGGACCTAACAAGGCTTGATATGTTTCAATACGGGAAGGAATCGAGCGAGTGCGGCCGTGTCGAGGACGGCGTTGAGAACCCCCAGAGAGAGAGAGGGGTTAAAAAGCGCAGTAGTCACAACTAGAGACTGAGCCGTGCCAAGGGACGAGTTGGTCACAACTGGGGGCTTGGGGCTCAACCCAACCACAGAGGAGGGAGGGGAGCCGAGGGGGGTAGTCAGGAGGGTCAAAGGAGGAGGAGCAAGGTTGGGGCACAATGCCGCGGGGGCTACAGAGCCCGGTCTTCCCAGTGTAGAGGGAACCACATTCAAAGTGCCCGCCAAGGAGACATTTTACAGTATAGGCAGGGCTGTGCCCTGATTGGTGGACGACGACGGCGCACGGCCTACCCGCGCGGCAGCCCGCGCAGGCCGAGTGGGCCAGATTTGAACTGCATGTAACCCAACGCGGACGACGCCTGCCCGGCACCACTGGCACTTAGGATATGTGCCCATAGGACCCCTAAGAGGCATTGACTCCCTCTGTCCTACCCTTCCTGAGGAGCCTAGACTTGCTCCACCTACCCTACCAGCCCTTCCTCTCCCTACGACGACAGTTCCAGGTGAAATATTACTGTACTATTGTTGTAACACGTGGGTCACCTCTACATTGGCGCAGTGAGTAAACGTTCCCACGCGGTGATCAAGAGGACCTCGCCAAGATATCTGCATCATCGTTCTGCCGACTTCAGTCAAGACGTCTTAGATAGTGTTCAACGGTTCCAGTCTCGAATTACTGGCTTTGGTTGCACCATAGATGTTCTTCGGTTCGTTGTTCAATAGCGGTGCCCAAGATATTTCAACCCCTGTTTTTTGTGTGCATATGTTTTATTCCACATCTCGTGCAATCCCCCAAGATTCTCCATAAGTTCCAGTTATCAGTGTTTTATACGGATTATTTCTCCGGATTTGTTGCATTTTATTGTCTTGTCCCCCAAGCACCGATTCCCGCGGTCCCCAAGTTCTTTGAAGAAGGGGAGACGAGTACCACCATTCACACGGAATACGGGCCACCGTTCATGAGCATACCCGACCTGTATTGTTTACGAATCCGCTCGCGGAGGATTTCAGGCTGTCGTTCCCGAGCGCATCCGTCTCCAGCGTGTTTACTACAGCGACGCTGGTCCCAGCTCTGCAGGGTGCTTGCTACAGGTCTGTTATTTTCTCATTTCTACTGTTAGCTAGACGTAACCTGTTCTGGGCTTTCTACAGAAGTAACGGCTCAAGGGAAAGAGATACATTAAGTGAGCCAGTGAGTTTGTGTTCATACCAGATTTAAGGTGGATGGTGATCCGCCCTGCACACAGTTCCACACGTTCACCTGAAAAAAGTGTTTTTGAGAACCCTCAGCCCAGTGCTTATGAAAATCAGGCACATTGCTTGTTAAAGTTCCTCAAAGTGCCTGTCATCAGATTTTCCAGTTTTGCAAGTGCAGTAAGTGCCCAGTTTTTGTCTAAGCCTCAAGTGATTTAGGTACCAATTAAGTGTGCAGTGTTTTATGTTGCTTGAAACCCACCTGGCCCCATCATTTACATTATTGACTGTGCAGTGCTTATTTTTCCTTGTGGAACATTTATCTCTATCTCTGAACATTGGAACCTTAAGTGTGGCTATTGGTGTCTGTGTTTTTTTTGTTTTGTTTTTCTGTTTGGGGTGGTATACATGTGAGGTGCCTGGCCCCAGATCTAAGGCTTATTACCAGGTGTGGCACGATATCGGAGCTTTAACTTTCGACACCAGCACAATGGCTCTAATCAAGATAAACTCTGCTTCGGCTGCTGAGCTGCAGCTGCTACCGGGTGTAGGAGATAAATTGGCCGCTCGCATTATCAAGTTTCGGCGTCACCATGTGATCACGGAGGACAACATTTATGATATCAACCGCCTTCGGGCCAAACCCGAGTTGATGGCTGCTATATCGTTTGAGGTGGACCCGTCCCAACAGGGCTCCGGGCCCTTAGGTCAGGGGGCAGGAAGTCGTTCATCGTCCTCGTCCAGCGAAATGGGAACCCGCCACTCCTCTAGGGGTGCCGCCAGCAGCAGCCAACGTGGACGTCGACCTCAGTCACCAGCTTACTCCAGGGCTAGTGGCCAGCAAGGTACTCGGCAGGGGAGCCCCTCCCGCCATCGATCGGCTCGATCAAGGAGACGGACAGCTCGACACTCGTCACACAGCTCTCTGACTTCCGATTCGGATGCCTCTCTATCCCGCAGCAGGCGGACAGGTTATCGCCAACAAAAGGAGACCTTCCGCACACCACCTCGGGCATTGGACTATGACGGGAAGTCAGATTGGGCCACCTTCTACCGCCGCTTCACGTCTTATGCCTCGGAAAAGGACTGGAGCGGGCCTACGTCATTGACACAGTTAGGATGGTGCCTCAAGGGTAAGGCAAGTGATTTTTACAATCGCTTACTGGACAGAGAACCGTCGATCGATTATATTCGCATGATGCATAAGATGATCAAGCGATTTGGCGATAGGGAAGTTCTGGATGTAGCCATGATGAAGTTTAACCAGGCCCAGCAGGAACCAGAAGAGGATATTGCTGATTGGGCAGATAGGGCCCACCACTTGGCTCATCGGGCTTACAAACATTTGCCACGGTGGGAAGTGGAACAAATCGCAGTAATGAGATTTGGCCAGGGATTACAGGATAAGAGTCTGGCAGGATACATTTCCAATGCAAGGAACTCCTCCATGGAGGAGGCTATCGATCGGGCCCAAACCTTCCAGCACAATGCCATAGCGATCCACGGTTCCTCAGGTTCCAAAGGATACGACTCCCATCACCGAGTGCCCCAAGGTCCAGCAGTGCGAGTGAATGCAGTGGGAAGGTACTCCCAGTATGAGCGGCCACCCAGGAGTAATGACGCTTCTCGGCGCTCGACACTCGCCCTCCCCAGCTCCCCAGGCACGTCACCGGCTACCAGCTCTTCAGGTTTTGGAATCAACAGTTGCCGACCATCGAGTGCGGGCTCGCATCCTTTATCTTCCAGGGGCGTGGAGGCGAAGTTGGACACCTTGGTAGCAGGCATCTCAGAGACCAACGGGAGATTGGACCAGGTGTGTGAGAGTTTGAGGCACCTTACAGTTGCTCTTATGTCACCACAGCATCGCCGTAGCCCATCCCCTAGGCGACCTGTTCAGTGCTACAGGTGTGGGAAAGAGGGTCATTTTGCTCGGGACTGTGAGGAATCCGAAAGGGATGAGGAAGCAGTCCGCCAGCACGGGGACACCTCGGGCAACAAGCCACATGTTTCATTTAAGGACCAGAATTCGTCTTTAAACGCTGCCGGGTCGGCTCATTCGGTCTAATTCCGACCCAGTGCATAACAGGCCAAGGAGGGGCATCGGAGCAAGATGCTGACCAGATATTGTCTAGAGGTGTGGAAGACATCTCGGCTCACACTGACAGGGGGGACATGGACATTAGCACATCAGACACATACAACCAACAGAGTTTGGTTATGCTAAGTGAGAACTCGTCAAGTGAGGCTCCTTCAGGAATCCAATGCAGGACAAAAGTGGCAATTCGGGACCATGCCACTACTGAACAAACAGGTCTGGATCAGGAAGCAAAGCAAAATTCTCACAGGAAGTGGGGCCCGTTAAGACACAATGTGGAAAGGAGGGCTCAGAAGAAAATAAAGAATGAACTAGCATTTGGTCAGTTCTTGGAAGGCATAGATCCAATTGCTTTCCCTTGGGATCCTGGGGGTGAGATGTGGGAAGAGGGTTGCTCTGTCAAAGGACTCACATTCAAGGAGCAGCGCTTCGGTGCGAGGAATATTGTTAGGACAGAGTAAATTCCTAAGAGTGAAGCTGAAAAGAAAAAAAAAAAAAAAGGAAAGGGAATAGTGTAGTGTATGCAATGTTGAAACAGTTCGTGTATAGTGCAAAGATAATACGGGTAATAATTGTAATAGGACCCATTCATGAAACCAGACTTTTTTACAAAAAAGACATGTTGTATATAGTGAAACGTTTTCCCTCCAACATACCCATTGTTCTATAGGGACGGGAGGAGTGTAGAGGGAACCACATTCAAAGTGCCCGCCAAGGAGACATTTTACAGTATAGGCAGGGCTGTGCCCTGATTGGTGGACGACGACGGCGCACGGCCTACCCGCGCGGCAGCCCGCGCAGGCCGAGTGGGCCAGATTTGAACTGCATGTAACCCAACGCGGACGACGCCTGCCCGGCACCACTGGCACTTAGGATATGTGCCCATAGGACCCCTAAGAGGCATTGACTCCCTCTGTCCTACCCTTCCTGAGGAGCCTAGACTTGCTCCACCTACCCTACCAGCCCTTCCTCTCCCTACGACGACAGTTCCAGGTGAAATATTACTGTACTATTGTTGTAACACGTGGGTCACCTCTACACCACACAGGCCGACTCCAGGGCTTGGTCGCCCACTTTACGAGCCTGAGAAGGAAAAAGAGGAACAGTAATCGACATAGAGACGGGAAGACATTCATTCACGAATGTGCCCCCACATCCACCACGGAGCCACAATTAGAGGCAGGGCACCCAACAAGAGACATGTTGCCGATCTTGCCGGCCCCCCCCCCTAGGGGTGCGTGGTGAGTATACTCCCCACAAACGCCACCTTTAGAACCGTCAGTCCGTCGAGATCGGGTTCAGTGACGAAAGGAGGATTGACAATAAAAGGGTCCCCTCGTTCGAGACGTTGGGTACTACAGTTCTACGGGTGCAAGAGTATGCCTCCTCACACACCAAGGCGTCAAAACAAAAGAAGGCCAAAAGAATGATCAAAACAGGCACATGGTCAGTGGGAAATGACAATTAGATAGGAGAAGACGAGGGGAGAAAAATGACACATAAGGAAAAGGAAAAGTTATCCAGCAAAATTGGTGAGGACAATAGTAGGAGTACAAGGCGACGAACGGACAGAGGACTATCCCAAGGAGCATCACACTCCTGCAGCCGCCCAACAAGCCCCCTCACGGCAACAACGAACACGACAGGGAAGGGAAGATGTTCGTTCCCGATGTCTCGCCGGTCCTTCACCTCCGTGGTACTCCTGTGACGGACCCGTTGCAGGTCGCTACCGAACTGGGTTCCCACTTTTCTTCTGTTAGCTCTGGTTATCATCTTTCCTTCTTCGTAAACTTGTCCTTGAATCTCGTCCTTTAGATTTCTGTACTCATCTCCGACTTCCCGATAACGATCCCTTCTCTCTCTCTCTCTCTCTCTCTCTCTCTCTCTCTCTCTCTCTCTCTGAACTTCGGTCTGCCCTGGCCTCTGACGTTCTACGCCGGCGGAATCCGATGGCATTCATTATGAGATGCTTCGCCATCTCCCTCCGTGCACGTCTCAGTATTTACAGAGTCTGTATAATCGGATCTGGGAGTCGTCGTCAGTCCCTGAGGACTGGCTCGATGCCGTTGTCCTCCCTGTTCGCAAACCAGGGTCTCTGGGGACTTCCCCTAAGGACTTTCGCCTTATTGTCCTTACGGGTTGTGTCTGCAAACTCTTTGAACGTATGGTTAACGTTCGTCTGATGTGGTTCTTAGAACATTATCACCACCTCTTCCCTTCTAAATTTGGTTTCCGCAAGTGCCGCAACATAACAGATGTCCCGGTGAACTTGGAGGTCTATATTTGTACTGCTTTTGCTGCGAAGACCTCCGTTTTTGCTGACCTTTTTGACCTGGAAAAGGCTTACGACACCACTTTGCGATATCATATTCTGTCCCAACTTCATTCTTTTGGCCTTCGTGGTAATCTATCTCTCTCCCTCCAACGCTTCCTCTCTCGTCGTTCCTTTCGGGTGAGGCTTGGTACCGCTCTCTCTGCCTCCTTTCAGCAATGCGAGGGTGTGCCCCAAGGTAGTGTTCTGAGCACTACTCTTTTTCTGGTTCCCCTCAATGGTCTTCTTTTCTCTCTTCCTTCTGGCATCTTCTCCGCTCTCTATGTCGACGATCTTACCCTTTGCTTTTGGGGCGATGATTTGCCTCTCCTTCAGCGCCGGCTTCAACTTGGAATTGATGCCGTGTCGTCTTGGGTCACCGATCATGACTTCGAATCCGTTGCCCAGTACGTGGTTGCTGGAACACCTGTCTCTTCACGTCAGAAGCGTAAACCTGGATCCTCTCCTTCCTCCTCCCCGGCGGGTAAGAAGGTTTCGCTTTCTTCCTCGGCCCCTACTTCTGCCTCTCTCGCTCCTTCCCCCTCCCATTTCGGTGGTTGCGCCCCCTGTTCCTGCTATGGAGGTTTCTTTAGCCCCCGCTTCCCTCTCAGTTGCTGCCCTTGCTGAGGTACGCTCCCCTCTTTCTACCCCTCCTCTTCCTGCTGCTGTCCTGGCCTGCTCCTCTCCGTTGTCTCCTCCTCTTCCTCCTCCTCCTCCTCCGGACCCCGCCCGCCCACCTCTGATCTGTTCTCCCGTTTCCTTCCCTCCGTCTTTGCTCAGTTTACCCATGCCCCCTAACCCTGACTTTGCTGACCCTGATCCCGACCCTGATATTCTTTAACGTGCTCTGTTGCTCTTTCGCCTCTGTTTCTTCCTTGTTCTCTGTTTTTGTCCTTTCTCTTCTCGTCGTTGTCCATTCTTCAATGGAACATTCGAGGTTATTACGCTAATTTCCTCGAACTCCAACTTCTGATTTCGCGGTTTTCGCCCCTTTGTGTCTGTCTCTAGGAGCCGATGTTTGGTGCTCGTCCTGGTCGTTTTCGTGGCTATTCCTTTCTCTCCTCCCCCCCCCCCCAGCTGTTGCTGGGGCTTCTAATTCTTCTGCTCTTTTGATTCGTACTGATGTTCCCTTTGTTCCTTTACTTTTTCCTTCACCTCTCCATTGTTCTGCTGCTCGTGTCTTTGTGGGGAAATGGTACACTGTTTGTTCCATTTATCTCCCCCCGAGTGTCCCGCTTTCTCTTCCTGATTTGAAACACCTCCTAGACTCCTTGCCGGAGCCTGTGCTCCTGCTGGGTGACTTCAATTGTCGTCATTCTCTTTGAGGTGACGTGCTGACGAATACCCGGGGTCGCCTTCTTGAGCCGTTTCTCCTCTCTTCTTCCCTGTCTCTTCTGAATTCTGGTGAGCCCACTCATTTGGACTCTCGGACTCGCACCCTTTCTTGTCTTGATCTTTCTCTCTGCTCTTCTTCTCTTTACTTAGATTTCACGTGGCAGGTTCTTGATGACCTCCGGGAAGTGATCATTTCCCCATCCTTGTTTCCTTTTTCTCTTTTCGCCCTTCCCTCTCTTTCCCTAGGTGGCAGTTTGCTAAGGCGGACTGGACCCTATTTTCCCTCAGTGCTACTCTCTCTGACCTCTCCCTTCTGCCTCTCTCTCGCGCTCTCCTCCTTTTTCATGACGCTGTCTTCAACGCTGCCCTCCGCTCTATCCCTCGCTCTTCCTCCCGGGGTCCACGGAAGTGCGTTCCCTGGTGGAATGCGGACTGTCCGCTGTAAGCGTGCAGCCTGGAAGAGGCATCGCCGTAGGCAGACGACCGATTCTTTTCTTTTCTTTCGGAAAGCGAGTGCGGTGGCCCGTAGGGCCATCCGTACGGCTAAACGTGAATGTTGGGCATCTTATGTGTCAACGATTACGTCCGAAACCCCTCTGGCCCAGATCTGGAAGCGTATCCGCAAGATAGCGGGTAAGTTCGTTCCCGATGTTTCACCGGTCCTTCACCTCCATGATACTCTTGTGGCGGACCCGTTGCAGGTCGCTTCCGAACTGGGTTCCCACTTTTCTTCTGTTAGCTCTGGTCTTCATCTTCCCCAATCTTTCCTTCTTCGTAAACCTGTCCTTGAGTCTCGTCCTTTAGATTTCTGCACTCATCTTCAGCTTCCCTATAATGATCCCTTCTCTCTCTCTGAACTTCGTTCTGCCCTGGCCCTCTGCGGTTCGACGGCGGCGGGCTCCGATGGTATTCATTATGAGATGCTTCGCCATCTCCCTCCGAGCATGTCTCAGTATTTACTGAGTCTGTATAATCGGATCTGGGAGTCGTCGTCAGTCCCTGAGGACTGGCTCGATGCCGTTGTCCTCCCTGTTCGCAAACCGGGGTCTCTGGGTACTTCCCCTAAGGACTTTCGCCCTATTGCTCTCACAAGTTGTGTCTGCAAACTCTTTGAACGTATGGTTAACGTTCGTCTGATGTGGTTCCTGGAACACCATCACCTCCTCTCCCCTTCTCAATTTGGTTTCCGCAAGTGCCGCAGCACGACAGATGTCCTGGTGAACTTGGAGGTCTATATTCGTACTGCTTTTGCTGCGAAGACCTCCGTTGTTGCCGTCCTTTTTGACCTAGAAAAGGCTTACGACACCACTTGGCGTTATCATATCCTATCTCAACTTCATTCTTTTGGCCTTCGTGGTCATCTCCCTCTCTTTCTCCGCAGCTTCCTCTCTCGTCGTTCCTTTCGGGTGCGCCTTGGTACCGCTCTGTCTCCCTCTTTTCAGCAATACGAAGGTGTGCCCCAGGGTAGTGTTCTGAGCACTACTCTTTTTCTGGTTGCCCTCAATGGTCTTCTTTCCTCTCTTCCTTCTGGTGTCTTCTCCGCTCTCTATGTCGATGATCTTACCCTTTGTTGTCAGGGTGATGATTCGCCTCTCCTTCAACGCCGGCTTCAACTTGCAATTGATGCCGTGTCGTCTTGGGCCACAGGTCATGGCTTCAAGTTTCTCTACTTCTAAGACTTGTGCCATGACTTTTACGCGGAAACGGGTTGTTCTTCGTCCCTCTTTGTCACTTTATGGTCATCCCCTTGAATACAAAGATTCCGCGAAGCTTTTGGGGTTATTCCTTGACACTCGTTTGTCTTGGTCTCCCCATATCTCTTACCTCCGTGTTGAGTGCTCTAAGGCCCTTACCCTCCTTCGGGTCTTGTCCCGTACTTCTTGGGGGGCAGATAGGCGCACTCTCCTTGCTTTACATTCCTCTCTCGTCCTGTCTAAGCTCGATTATGGTTGCCCTGCTTACTCGTCTGCTTCTCCTTCTACTCTTCGCCGTCTTGATGCTTTGCACCATACTGGGTTGCGCCTCAGTTCTGGTGCCTTTCGTTCGACTCCCGTCCTTAGCTTGTATGTTGACACTGGCTTCCTGTCTCTCCAGGACCGCCGTGATCGCTACTGTCTTCGCTATCTTGCGCGGTCCTTGCAACATCCTTCCTCTCGCCTCTGTCGTGCTTTAACTTTTACCCCTCCTGCGGTTCCTGTTCCTCTTCACCACCTCCCTCTTTCTGTCCGGTTATCTCGCCTACAGGATTCTCTTTCCGTTCGTATTTCTGATGTCTCTCCTCGTGTTGTTCCTTCTTTGCCCCCGTGGAGGGTCCCTCTTCCGCGGTTTTGTACATCCTTGACTCGTATCACTAAAGCTTTTACCCCTCCTACGGTTCTAAAACGCCTTTTCCTCGAGCACTTTTCTTCTCACTCCTGCTCAGTTTCTGTCTTCACCGATGGGTCTAAGTCAGCGGACGGTGTTGGCTACTCTGTTGTTTTTCCTGATCGCACTTATGTGTCGCTTGCCTCCGGAGACTAGCATCTTTACAGCGGAACTTTATGCTATTCTCTATGCTCTTCGTCTCCTGCTTTCTCGTTGTCAGTCTTCCTTTGTGGTTGTTGTTGACTCTCGTAGTGCCCTCATGGCTCTCGGGTGCTTTAATCCAGTTCATCCAGTAGTTGTCGAGATCCAGCATTGGCTGTTTCTCGTTCACAGTAAATTTAAGTCGGTTGAGTTTTGTTGGGTTCCCAGCCATATTGGCGTGTCTTTAAATGAGCGTGCGGATGCTGCCTCTAAGGAAGCTGTCCGCTCTTGTCCCATCTCTCGTAAAGGCATTCCGTATTCCGACTTTTACCCGGTTATCCATTCCTCAGTCCTTACCCGTTGGCAGGCTTCTTGGTTGTCTGTTACTGGTAACAAGCTACGTACTCTTAAATGTTGTGTTTCCTCGTGGCAGTCCTCCTTCCACCGTAACCGGCGGTGGGAAACAGCTCTGGCGAGGTTACGTATTGGCCATACTCGCTTAACCCATGGTCACTTGATGGAGCGCCGCCCTGCTCCTTATTGTCCTAGTTGCATTGTCCCTCTTACGGTCGTGCATGTCCTTCTTGAATGTCCTGACTTCCAGGACGAGCGTGTCTCTTGCTTTCCGACCGCCCCTCGCGGTCACCTGTCCCTCGATAGAATTCTTGGTGACTCGGATACTTTTGATATCGTTCGCCTTATGCGTTTTTGTTCTCGTATTGGCATCCTTGGTGATATTTAGCGCCCTCTGATTATTTTGCGTATTTGATGGTGCTACATAGCCTTCCCGGTTTGGTGCCTTCTTTTGATAATTACTTACTTACTTACTTGTGCCACAGTGATTGAAGTTTAAAATTTTCTGGTAATTTATTAATGTACACATAGCCATTTAAAGTACTGACAGTCTACACGGGTACAGTAAGTGCTGTTGGGCAGTGGGGGGGGGGGAGAAATAGCCTAAGCTACTCTATCCCTTTGAGATGTATTTTTTTCTTGTATCAATAAACATACTTGAAGTGTTGTTGGTATATTTTTAATTTGTTAAAATTTGATAATTTTCTTTAAGATTTATTTTTATTTGCAATTTTATAACGTTGACCTTTGGTGGTCTATATTATTGTAAGTGATGGAATCTTCATTCCATTTAGGCTGTGAAAGGCTTCAATTATGCTTTAGTTTGTCTGCCAACAATGTTTGTAGGAATGAATAAACTGCAGATGACATTAACGATGATTGCTAGAGCCTACTCTCTAATAGCTACTCAGAGCTGTTAGAGCCTACACAGTATTGTAGAAGAATAGGGTTAAGGCATCGTAAAGGGTTGAGCAGAACCAAGCTTGTAATAGTATAACTTCATAGGCTATGTAATTGACGCACTCTGAAAAATTAAAACTTTGCTCTTTATTAAGAGTGGGTATAAATAACTGTCTTGCAAAATCCATAACGTTTCTGCAGTTCACTTTAAAAGTTCTTAATTACTAACTGAAATGCAACTTAAAGGGGTGAAATGGAACTAGTCACTCAAAGCCCCTGAAACTTTGTCACTTATCCAAAGCAAATAAAAGGAACCAATATTGTGGAATTGTCTCCCAATTGTGGTTTAAGTAAATAAGCAAAACAAAGACCAACATTCTAATGCAACGTAAACGAATACTTCCTAGCCTAACAAACAACATAATTATTTTTAAACTAAGGACTAAGGGGGAAAACTAGCTTCGTCGAATCGGACTTGTGTACCAAATGACGCCCATACTTTTCATTTACTCTTAATAATAATAATAATAATAATCATTGTCGGGACAGGCACATGCAGAAGTGGCGAGGAGAGGTATCATGTATGAGGAAAGTCAAACCATCCAACACTACATGCGAGTCAAAACACCCATTTTACTTATGGTAAAAGGAGAAATGCTTGGAATTACTGTGCACATGCGGCTCAGGCTTTGGTACAAATATTAGTGGGAATATGGGATAGGTGTTCATGGTAATGACACGAAGTGTAAACTATGTGGTATGTTAAGGTCTCACGCCCTTTCACATTATGTTCTTGATTGTCAGTTTATTAATGTATATAGAAACAGAGAAGGATTGTTCCTGAACAAATAGCCTGGATGTGTCACAACGGAAAGGTTGATATTCTGGCGAGATAAAAGAATTTTGCACCAAGACTGTAAACTTTTGTTAAATTATCTGTCTTGCAAAATGTCTATACAGTATACCTAAGTCATAAAAGTATTTGTGTGTACGTTTGATACCATACTACTTGTGTAAAGGAGGAAATGTATGTTTATCTCGCAGAATGTTCGGCAATATGTTTGTTTGATGTGTGTCTACATATGTAAGAACACGTTGTACTGAACAGGGTGAGAATAGCTTGAGCTACCTCATCCCTTTTGTGTTACCTCAATAAACTTATTTCAATTTCAATTGTCGGGACAGGAAGCCAGCGTGTTCATGCACGTTTTAAATTGAATTAAATGTTTTATTCAGGACAAAGTACATACATAGATGATGCAAACATAATGTAGGATATAAAGAGCTTGTACATAAAATACCTAAAGCTAATGATATGAATAGCGTTTCGGCCAAGAAATTTGGGCATGTTTTTCGGGCTTTATCGTGGTCACTTAATCGGGCTTCAGGTTTTGGCTTTATCGTGGTCACTTAAACATTGTCACTTGGATAGTTCACTCAAAGCTATGATGTCTAAAAGTAGTAGTCTACTTCAGCATTATCAAGAGTTCAAATTGTTAAATTTCTAGTTACGTTTAAGGATTACTTGATAAGTTACCAAAATATTAATCTTTTTAGGTTTGGCCGAAATGCTGTACACTATTGGCGCAACTCTACAAATTATTATTTAACTACAAAATCATACACCCTATGTATAATGCACAGATTAGTGTGATCTAGATTCTAGACAACTGCAAAAGCGAAGTACGTTTGGATGTTTTACAATCAATCCCCTTCCCCCTTTCCCAGGCTAAATGTGTTCCTACTGTTTACACACAGCCTTAAACTACTGCCATGCTCATATTTATCTTATAAAACAGTTCAAAGTGACTATCGTCCACACTTTTGATATAATTATTACCATTTTAGTGTTAGAACATTTTAAGCAATGTAGCTTTGCTGATGTGTTAATTTACTCATCCCCCTGATTGTTTTAGTGTGGCTGGCTTCCTACTCGGTGGTATGCTGCTCTTCGTGTCGTTGTTCGATCCCACTAGAAAACCGGTCAAAGTTCTTCGACCATGCCTTTGGTGAAAGCAGTAGTGAGGCGGCGGCGTGAAGTTCGGACTGGCCTCGAGTCGCATGCTGCTGCGGCTTTCGACACCTTCACTGCTGCTCTCGACAAGATAGAAGTGATTGCCAAGATGAATATCTGAATTATCTTTAATGCTTTTGTGAATGTTAGCACTTGTGCACTAGTCGTGTATAAATAAAGATTTCATAAATTTTCCTTGTTAATAACCTCTAGAAAGTCTGTTTATTTCATAGGCTATTAGCAACTAAGTATAGTGGTAGTAAGTTTTTAAATACAAAAGTTGATTATTTGCTAGATAAAGGTGCAAGTTTGTCAATCCCTCCGCAGAGGACTGATTGCCGTGTTAAGTGGCCGCCTGGAGCTGCTGGGGTTGGCTCGGCCCCCCGACCTCATGCCTGCTCTGGGTGTTGTACTTGTGAATGATGCACCATCTATGGTGCAAGATGAAGACTTTGCACCGGCCTGAGAGAATGTACAATATCGTTGAACTGTTTAAAAAGAGAAGGGTGTTGCCCGAAGCAGTGCTCAAGTGCACCAACATGTATTTGGCGCCTTTGCAGGCCCGGTAAGTGGTATCCCTCGGCTCCTGCCAGAGCCGTGCAAAACTGGTAACGGGCTCAGGCTGGACGGGAAATGTGTGTACCTTTACAAACTGCTAATTTTTTTAATCTTTGTTAAATGCATGATTTATGTATAAGGTATATAATATAATTTATTCAGGTAAAGGTGCATACATAAAAGATGTTAAAATGTTGGATTTTGAGGAGGTACATAATATGCCTAAAGACACCAATGTGCAGTTTCAAGCAATATGTGGGAAACAGACTAAAATTTAAAACTAAGAGATCAAAGCATAAATTGAATTGAGAAGGAAAAAAAATAGTAATGGATAGAACGAAAAATTGAAACGGAACGGCAAAAGTAATTTTACTAGACTACAATTTTCTTCGTTTATATATAGCGGATATCGGCAGTTAAAAACAAGTTGCCCCCTCCCTTTCCAGCCTGTTGTCATGAGGCGGCTTAGTGGGCGGCTGCCGAGCTGTGATGCTCAATGGGACGGTCCTGTGTCCTTTTGAAGCCTTGTGCTCCTGCTGCCGTCTTAACTAATTGTGCTGGTTGCTATTTCCTCTGAAGTTCCCTTTTTCTTCACCCGACCCCCCCCCCCCCCCCCCACCCCCACCACCACTCTTCAACTAATTCTTTCCCGCCGACCTTTTGACATTTTTAATTATTCTTTGACATCTATTTTTATGCCAGGTGTTTGGGGAGGCACTCGCCCATGGAACCGTGGTACCCGACGTTACTGAACTCGATCTCGACGGACTGATGGTTCTTAAGGTGGCGATTGCCAATTGCAGGGCGTATACTCACGATGCACCCCTGGGGGTGGGGCGGGGGTCTGTCTTGTCAGGCACCTGGTTGATGGGGTTCTGGGAGTTCTTCTACTTTCCAAGTCGTTGATGGGGTTCTGGGAGTTCTTCTACTTTCCAAGTCGTTGATGGGGTTCTGGTAGTTCTTCTTCTCTCCAAGTCCGGCCCGAGGCCAGACTTGACTTGTGAGAGTTTGGCTGTTGCTCGGAGCGGCCCGCAGGCCCATATACCCACCACAGTCCGGTTGGTCCGGCACTCCTTGAAGGAAACAATCTAGTTTCCTCTTGAAAATGTCCACGGTTGTTCCTGTAATATTTCTGATGCTCGCTGGTAGGACGTTGAACAACCGTGGACCTCTGATGTTCATACATTGTTCTCTGATTGTGCCCATGGCACCTCTACTCTTCACTGGTTCTATTCTGCATTTTCTTCCATGTCGTTCACTCCAGTACGTTGTTATTTTACTGTGCAGATTTGGGACCTGGCCCTCCAGTATTTTCCATGTGTATTATTTGGTATCTCTCTCGTCTCCTTTCTAGTGAATACATTTGGAGAGCTTTGAGACGATCCCAATAATTCAGGTGCTTTATCTCGTCTGTGTGTGCCGTATGTGCGCCGTATATATGTACGTAGGTGTCCTATCCTCTAATTGTGGCTCACGAATAAGCCCCCATAACCACCATGGAATGTAATTATTACATACTAGTTTCTGCTGCTGCTGAATGATCCTTGTATAACTCCCCAGGCTCGTCGGGTGGGCGACCAGGCGCACCCCCAACCCCCGAGTCGAACTGTTGGAAGACCAGGCTCTGTAGCCCTCACTACATTGGGCCTAGACAAAGCTACTCCTTTGACCCTCCCGACTACTCCCTTCACTCACCCTCCCTCTGTGGTAGGTTGAGCCCCCAAGCCTCCATTGGTGACCACCTCATCACCTGGAGTGGCTACTTCTCTCATTGTGACAACTGCGCCCTTTACCTCCCCCCCCCCACTCTCCTTGGGTGTTTGGCACTAACCTCCCCCCCCCCTTTTTAAGACTCGCTCCAGTGCTAATACGTTCCACACCTTATTTATTCCTGCTACATGGACTAAATATTTTAATCTCAACCATCCGGATTCTACACATCCTGAAGATTTCTTCCTTCATTAACATCTCGTGGATTAGGTGGATGCCTCTTACTTTTAACCCCCCCTGTACTGGTACAAGTGTCATTGCTGCTGCTCCTCAGGATGCAGCTACCTGCTTAGCCATATTGTCCAGCATTGAGAAGACCCCCCCCCCCTCCCCACCTCAGTTAGGGGCCTCCAAAAATACCCGGTTAAATGCCAGTGTTGGCAGTTATCCTACTGCACTATGTTGCGACTGGTGTTAGGGACCTGAAAGACTGCCACGAGGATATTAAACATATCCTTGAAGCCTAAGGTCATTCAGTCCTACAGGTTATGTTCACTCGACCCCCCTCATGGTCATCAGCTTCTACACATTGTGAAGATCACTTTTGATAGTTAAACCTTTCCACCTGCTATAATTCTTGTTGGTGCCAGATGCTCCACTTAGGAGTACATTCCCTCTCCTAGACTTTGCAATAAGTGCTGGAAATTTGAGCATGGTACCCTCAAATGCACAATTACAGTGTATGCCCCATGAGGGGTGACTCTGGTCACTAAGACGGTGCTCTTCTTTCCAGGCTCACTACCTCAATTGCGGTGACGCCCACCCTACCTTTTGCACGTGTATAAACTACAAATGTTAGGAAGACTTCAATTTGAAGCACCGCAATAGTTTCTTTTCCTGAGGCGAGACGCAAAGTCCGCCATCTCTCCTCTTTCACTAGCATATCTTATGATCGTGTGCCCCCTCACTGTCTGGCCTGTTGTTGCCGTGAGGGGGCTTGGTGGGCAGCTGCCGGGGTGTGATGCTCCATGGGTCAGTCCTGTCCTTTTGCAGCCTTATGCTCCTGCTGCTGTCTTTACCCATTTTGCCAGTAACCTTATCCTTTTCATCGTGTTTCATTGTTCTCCCCCCTCTTCTATCATATTGTAATTTCCTGCCGACCTTTTGCCTGTTTTGATTATTCTTTCGACTTTCTTTTCTGACGCCCGGGTGTTTGGGGAGGCATACTCTTGCACCCGTAGAACTGTAGTACCCAACGTCTCGAGCGAGTAGACCCTTTTATTGTCAAACCCCCTTTCGTCACTGAGCCCGATCTCGACGGACTCGCGGTTCTTAAGGTGGCGTTTGTGGGGCGTATACTGACGACGCACCCCTGGGGGGACCCCGGCAAGATCGGCGATAGCTTGTTGTTGGGTGTCCTGCCTCTAATTGTGGCTCCATGGTGGGTGTGGGGGCATATTCGGGAATGAATGTTTCTTTTTCGTATCTATGTTGTATTCTGTTCCTCCTTTCCCTTCTCAGGCTCGTGGGGGTGGGCGACCAAGCCCCCGAGTCGGTCAGTGTTGGAAAACCGGGCTCTGTAGACCCTGCTGCATTGGGGCCCCGACCTAGCTCCTCCTTTGGCTTCTGACTACTCCCCTCCCTGTGGTTGGGTCGAGCCCCAAGCCCCCAGTGGTGACTACCTCGTCCCCTGGCATGGCTCAATCTCAAGTTGTAATTACTGCGCCTTTTAACCCCTCTCTGGGGGTTCTCAACGCCATCCTCGACACGGCCGCACTCGCTCGGTTCCTTCCCGTTATGATGCCTATCAAGCCTTGTTTGGTCCCGCTTCGTGGGCCAAATACTTTGATCTCCTCCCTCTTGATTCTGTGCCTCCTGACGATTTCTCCCTCCATCGACATCTTGTTGATTCCGTGGATGCCTCTATTATCTTCAACCCCACTCATCTCGGTACATGTGTGGTTGCTGCTCCTTCCCAGGATTGCTTGGCTGCCTTATCCTGCCTTGGCGAGACCCCTGTTCGGGTCTCGAAGAATGCTCAGTTGAATGCCAGTGTTGACACTATTCTCTTCCCGCCCCATGTTGTGACCGGTGTTCGGAATCTGCAGGACTGCCACGATGATGATCGGCATATCCTCGATGCCCAGGGCCATTCTATCCTCCAGGTGGACACGTTTACTCGTCCCCCTCGTGGTCGTCGCTGTCAACCCCTTCGGGTTGTGAAGATTACCTTTGATGGTAGGACCCTTCCCCCCCCCCTTCCCCCCGTCATTCTTGCTGGTGCCAGGTACTCTGTCCAGAAGTACATTCCTTCTCCTAGGCTCTGTAACAAATGCTGGAGGTTTGGGCATTGTGCCCTCCACTGCTCTGGAACACTCTCTCTGTCCTTTGTGTGGGGGCGAAGGTCACTCTAAGACAGAGTGCACTTCTCCCCAGGCTCGCTACCTCGACTGCGGTGAGGCCCATCCTACCTTCTCCCGTGCGTGTATCAATTACAAGCTTGAGGCAGCCGTCCTCAACTTGAAGCACCGGGAGCGTTTATCCTTTCCTGAGGCGAGGCGCCAGGTTCGCCGGCTCCTGCCTTATGCCAACGTCTTACGCTCGCGTGTTGCGCTCTTCCTCTCCTCGTCCTTCCCACCTTCCTCACTCACAACTGTTTCCGGGCCTTGGACCCTGATACGCCCACTGCCCCCTCCTCTGTTCCTTCGAGTTGTGTCCCGAAGGGTCCCCCTCCTGGTCCTCTGTCTTGGGTCCCGTTCTTTCTACCCGGTCTTTCATGTCTCCTGTGTCTTCTTCCTCGTCGCCCTCCAATACTCCTTTCCATCCTTCTTCGTCTATTGACTCTACCCGCCGCCTGTCAGTGCGGGCTGATGTCCATCTCTCTCCTAACGGCCGTCATATGTGCTCTCGTCCAGCTTCTCCTGTTGAGACGCTGGAATCCGTTGCCCGGTACGTAGTTGCTGGGACACCAGTGTCTCTAATTCAGAAGTATAAGCTTGGCTCCTCTCCTTCCTCCTCCCCGGCGGGTAAGAAGGCTTCGCTTTCTTCCTCGGCCCCTACTACTGACTCTATTGCTCCTTCCTCTCCCGTTTTGGTGGTTGTGCCCTCTGTTCCTGCTATGGAGGTTTCTTTGGCCTCTGCTTCCCTCTCGGTTGCTGCTCTTGCTGAGGTGTACTCCCCTCTTTCTACTCCCCCTCTTCTTGCTGCTGTCCTTGACTGCTCCTCTCCGTTGTCTCTTCCTTCTCCTCCGGACCCATCCCGCCCACCTCTGGTCTGTTCTCCCATTTCCTTCCCTCCGTCTTTGCTCAGTTTACCCATGCCCCCTAACCCTGACTTTGCTGACCCTGATCCCAACCCTGATCTTCTTTAACGTGCTATGTTTCTCTTTCGCCTTTGTTTCTTCCTTGTCCTCTGTTCTTTCTCTTCTCGTCGATGTCTGTTCTTCAATGGAACGTTCGAGGTTATTACGCAAATTTCCTCAAACTCCAACTTCTGATTTCGCGGTTTTCGCCCCTTTGTGTCTGTCTCCAGGAGCCGATGCTTGGTGCTCGTCCTGGTCGCTTTCGTGGCTATTCCTTTCTTTCCTTCCCCCCCCAACTTTTGCTGGAGCTCCAAATTCTTCTGCTCTCTTGATTCGCTCTGATGTTCCCTTTGTCCCCTTACATTTTCCTTTGCCTCTCCATTGTTCTGCTGCTCGTATCTTTGTGGAGAAATGGTACACAGTTTTTCATTTATCTCCTCCCGAGTGTCCTGCTTTCTCTTCCTGATCTGAAACATCTAATGACTCCTTGCCGGAGCCTGTGCTCCTGCTGGGTGATTTCAATTGTCGTCTTTCCCTTTGGGGTGATGTTCTGACGAACACCCGAGGTCGCCTTCTTGAGCCTTTTATCCTTTCTTCCTCCCTGTCTCTTCTGAATTCTGGTGAGCCCACGCATTTGGAATCTCGGACTCTCTCCCTTTCCTCTCTTGATCTTTCTCTTTGCTCATCTTCTCTTTACTTAGATTTCACGTGGCAGGTTCTTGATGACCTCCATGGCAGTGACCATTTCTACATCCTTGTGGCACCTTTTTCTCTTTTCGCCCTCCCCTCTCCTTCCTTAGGTGGCAGTTTGCTAAAGCGGACTGGAACGTATTTACCCTCGGTGCTGCTCTCTCTGACCTCTCCCTCGCTCTCTCCTCCTTTTTCATGACACTGTTTTCGACCCTGCCATCTGCTCTATTCCTCGTTCTTTCATTTGGGGTCCATGGAAGTGCGTTCCCTGGTGGAGTGCAGACTGTGCTCGGGCTGTCCGCTGTAAGAGTGCAGCCAGGAAGAGACACCGCCATCGGCAGACGGCCGATTCTTTTCTTTTGGAAAGCGAGTGCGAGGAAAGAGAGTGGCTAAACGTGAATGTTGGGCATCTTGTGTCTCCACCATTTCGTCCGAAACTCCTCTGCCACAGATCTGGAAGCATATCTGCAAGATAGCGGGTAAGTTCGTTCCCGATGTTTAACCGGTCCTTCACCTCCATGATACTTTTGTGGCAGACCCGTTTCAGGTCGCTACCGAACTAGGTTCCCACTTTTCTTCTGTTAGCTCTGGTCTTCATCTTCCCCAATCTTTCCCTCTTCGTAAACCTGTCCTTGAATCACGTCCTTTAGATTTCTGCACTCGTCTTCAACTTCACTATAATGATCCCTTCTCTCTCTCTCTCTGAACTTCGTTCTGCCCTGGCCCTCTGCGGTTCTACGGCGGCGGGCTCCGATGGTATTCATTATGAGATGCTTCGCCGTCTCCCTCCGTGCACGTCTCAGTATTTACTGAGTCTGTATATTCGGATCTGGGAGTCGTCGTCAGTCCCTGAGGACTGGCTCGATGCCGTTGTCCTCCCTGTTCGCAAACCGGGGTCTCTGGGTACTTCCCCTAAGGACTTTCGCCCTATTGCTCTCACAAGTTGTCTGCAAACTCTTTGAACGTATGGTTAACGTTCGTCTGATGTGGTTCTTAGAACATTATCACCACCTCTTCCCTTCTAAATTAGGTTTCCGCAAGTGCCGCAACATAACAGATGTCCCGGTGAACTTGGAGGTCTATATTCGTACTGCTTTTGCTGCGAAGACCTCCGTTGTTGCCGTCCTTTTTGACCTGGAAAAGGCTTACGACACCACTTAGCGAAATCATATTCTATCTCAATTCATTCTTTTGGCCTTCGTGGTCATCTCCCTCTCTTTCTTCGCAGCTTCCTCTCCCGTCGATCCTTTCGGGTGCGCCTTGGTACCGCTCTCTCTGCCTCTTTTCAGTAATACGAAGGTGTGCCCCAGGGTAGTGTTCTGAGCACTACTCTTTTTCTGGTTGCCCTCAATGGTCTTCTTTCCTCTCTTCCTTCTGGTGTCTTCTCCGCTCTCTATGTCGATGATCTTACCCTTTGCTGTCAGGGTGATGATTCGCCTCTCCTTCAACGCCGGCTTCAATTTGCAATTGATGCCGTGTCGTCTTGGGCCACCGATCATGGCTTCAAGTTTCTCTACTTCTAAGACTTGTGCCATGACTTTTACGCGGAAACGGGTTGTTCTTCGTCCCTCTTTGTCACTTTATGGTCATCCCCTTGAATACAAAGATTCCGCGAAGCTTTTGGGGTTATTCCTTGACACTCGTTTGTCTTGGTCTCCCCATATCTCTTACCGCCGTGTTGAGTGCTCTAAGGCCCTTACCCTCCTTCGGGTCTTGTCCCATACTTCTTGGGTGGCAGATAGGCGCACTCTCCTTACTTCACATTCCTCTCTCGTCCTGTCTAAGTTCGATTATGGTTGCCCTGATTACTCGTCTGCTACTACTCCTACTCTTCGCCGTCTTGATGCTTTGCACCATACTGGGTTACGCCTCAGTTCTGGTGCCTTTCGTTCGACTCCCGTCCTTAGCTTGTACGTTGACACTGGCTTCCTGTCTCTCCAGGACCGCCGTGATCGCTACTGTCTTCACTATCTTGCGCGGTCCTTACAACATCCTTCCTCTCGCCTCTGTCGTGCTTTAACTTTTACCCCTCCTGCGGTTCCTGTTCCTCTTCACCACCTCCCTCTTCCTGTCCGGTTATCTCGCCTCCAGGATTCTCTTTCCGTTCGTATTTCTAATGTTTCTCCTCGTGTTGTTCCTTCTTTGCCCCCATGGAGAGTCCCTCTTCCGCGGTTTTTTACTTCCTTGACCCGTATCACTAAAGCTTTTACCCCTCCTACGGTTCTAAAACGCCTTTTCCTTGAGCACTTTTCTTCTCACTCCCGCTCCGTTTCTGTCTTCACCGATGGGTCTAAGTCGGCGGACGGTGTTTTTCCTGATCGCACTTATATGTGTCGCTTACCTCCGGAGACTAGCATCTTTACAGCGGAACTTTATGCTATTCTCTATGCTCTTCGTCTCCTGCTTTCTCGTTGTCAGTCTTCCTTTGTAGTTGTTGTTGACTCTCGTAGTGCCCTCATGGCTCTCGGGTCCTTTAATCCGGTTCATCCAGTAGTTGTCGAGATCCAGCATTGGCTGTTCCTTGTTCACAGTAAATTTAAGTCGGTTGAGTTTTGTTGGGTTCCCAGCCATATTGGTGTGTCTTTAAATGAGCGTGTGAATGCTGCCGCCAAGGAAGCTGTCCGCTCTTGTCCCATCTCTCGTAAAGGCATTCCGTATTCCGACTTTTACCCGATTATCCATTCCTCGGTCCTTACCCATTGGCAGGCTTCTTGGTTGTCTGTTACTGGTAACAAGCTCCGTACTCTTAAATGTTGTGTTTCCTCGTGGCCGTCCTCCTTCCACCGTAACCGGCGGTAGGAAACAGCTCTGGCGAGGTTGCGTATTGGCCATACTCACTTAACCCATGGTCACTTGATGGAGCACCGCCCTGCTCCTTATTGTCCTAGTTGCATTGTCCCTCTTACGGTCGTGCATGTCCTTCTTGAATGTCCTGACTTCCAGGACGAGCATGTGTCTTGCTTTCCGACCGCCCCTCGCGGTCACCTGTCCCTCAGTAGAATTCTTGGTGACTCGGGATACTTTTGATATCGTTCGCCTTATGCGTTTTTGTTCTCGTATTGGCATCCTTGGTGATATTTAGCGCCCTCTGATTATTCTGCGCATTTGATGGTGCTACATAGCCTTCCCGGTTTGGTGCCTTCTTTTGATAATTACTTACTTACTTTCTATGCTTGTGTGCGCTAATCAAGAGGTAAAACTGATAGTAATGATGAGGATGTTAAATAGAGGTGTAGTTGTCATCGTCATTCACTGTATATTACCCTGTGTAGACTAAGCTCTGTTAATCATAAGTTACGTTCTTGTCGATGTAGAGGAGTGGTTGATAATAAACTGAAGGAAGGTTAGCGCTCTTTATATTACCTGTATAATTTAGTTTGGGAATTTAAAAAAAAAAAAACTAGATGAGGATGATGAGTTTATCTTAAAGATATATATATATATATATATATATATATATATATATATATATATATATATATATATATATATATATATATATATATATCTATATATATATATATATATATATATATATATATGTATATATATATAATATATAATACACATATATATATACATATATATATATACATATATATATATGTATATATATATATATATATAATATATATATATATATAATATATAATACACATATATATACATATATATATATACATATATATATATGTATATATATATATGTATATATATATATATATATATATATATATATATATATATATATATATATATATATATATATATATATATATATATATATATATATATATATATATATATATATATATATATATATATATATATATATATAATGAATGAAAACTCACACCCCAGAAGTGACTCGAACCCATACTCCCAGGAGCAACGCAACTGGTAACTACAGGGCGCCTTAATCCTTAGCAACGCCTTAGTTGCGTTGCTCCTGGGAGTATGGGTTCGAGTCACTTCTGGGGTGTGAGTTTTCATTCGCATATAGTCCTGGGGACCATTCAGGCTTGTTCGCATTTGTGTTCCTCACGTGTGCCCCAAAGAATGAGGTGATTTGGTGAAATGCTATGCCCAAGATTACCATCCGAGTTGCCATCGGGGAAGTGGCTCAAATAGCCTCGGCTATCACTTCCTTTTGACGGCCGTGATGGTCAAGTGGATTAAGGCGCCCTGTAGTTACCAGGTGCGTTGCTCCTGGGAGTATGGGTTCGAGTCACTTCTGGGGTGTGAGTTTTCATTCGCATATAGTCCTGGGGACCATTCAGGCTTGTTCGCATTTGTGTTCCTCACGTGTGCCCCAAAGAATGAGGTGATTTGGTGAAATGCTATGCCCAAGATTACCATCCGAGTTGCCGTCGGGGAAGTGGCTCAAATAGCCTCGGCTATCACTTCCTTTTGACGGCCGTGATGGTCAAGTGGATTAAGGCGCCCTGTAGTTACCAGTTGCGTTGCTCCTGGGAGTATGGGTTCGAGTCACTTCTGGGGTGTGAGTTTTCATTCGCATATAGTCCTGGGGACCATTCAGGCTTGTTCGCATTTGTGTTCCTCACGTGTGCCCCAAAGAATGAGGTGATTTGGTGAAATGCTATGCCCAATATTACCATCCGAGTTGCCGTCGGGGAAGTGGCTCAAATAGCCTCGGCTATCACTTCCTTTTGACGGCCGTGATGGTCTAGTGGATTAAGGTACCCTGTAGTTACCAGTTGTGTTGCTCCTGGGAGTATGGGTTCGAGTCACTTCTGGGGTGTGAGTTTTCATTTGCATATAGTCCTGGGGACCATTCAGGCTTGTTCGCATATATATATATATATAATATAAAATATGAACTCGGAAGAGAGAGAGGGATAAAGAGGGAGAGGTTCTGCTGACTCGCATTGGGGATAAGCTGAGAGCTGACAAACAAATACACAGCTCTGTGTATATGTGTGTACTCACCTAGTTGTGTTTGCGGGGGTTGAGCTCTGGCTCTTTGGTCCCGCCTCTCAACCGTCAATCAACAGGTGTACAGATTCCTGAGCCTACTGGGCTCTATCATATCTACACTTGAAACTGTGTATGGAGGCAGCCTCTACCACATCACTTCCTAATACATTCCATTTATCAACCACTCTGACACTAAAAAAGTTCTTTCTAATATCTCTGTGGCTCATTTGGGGATTCAGTTTCCACCTGTGTCTCCTTGTGCGTGTGCCCCTTGTGTTAAGTAGCCTGTCTTTATCTACCTTATCAATTCCCTTGAGAATCTTGAATGTGGTGATCATGTCCCCCCTAACTCTTCTGTCTTCCAGCGAAGTGAGGTTTAATTCCTGTAGTCTCTCGTAGCTCATACCTCTCGGCTCGGGTACTAGTCTGGTGGCAAAACTTTGAACCTTTTCCAGTTTAGTCTTATCCTTGACTAGATATGGACTCCATGCTGGGGCTGCATACTCCAGGATTTGCCTGACATATGTGGTATACAAAGTTCAGAATGATTCTTTACACAAGTTTCTGAATGCCGTTCATATGTTGGCCAGCCTGGCATATGCCGCTGATGTTATATCCTCTTAATGTGCTGCAGGAGACAGGTCTGGGGTGATATCAACCCCCAAGTCTTTTTCTTTCTCTGACTTCTGAAGAATTTCCTCTCCCAGATGATACCTTGTATCTGGCCTCCTGCTCCCTACACCTATCTTCATTACATTACATTTGGTTGGGTTAAACTCTAACAACCATTTGTTCGATCATTCCTTCAGCTTGTCTAGGTCTTCTTGAAGCCTCAAACAGTCCTCTTCTGTCTTAATCCTTCTCATAATTTTGGCATCGTCCGCAAACATTGAGAGAAATGAATCGATACCCTCCGGGAGATAATTTACATATATCAGAAACAAGATAGGACCAAGTACAGAGCCCTGTGGGACTCCATTGGTAACTTAACGCCAGTCGGTCTCGCCCCTCACCGTAACTCTCGGCTTCCTATTGCTTAGTGTTGTAGTTGTGTGTTGGTGGTTTTGTCCCCGTTGATCCTTCTTTACAGACAACCCAACCCACAACTCGGTAGAGTGTTTATACATTACTAGGAGATCACACTAGGCGCTTCTGGCTCTTGGAGAGGGGCTAAACATCACACGATTAGGGGATGCGGCTCCAACACTTAGCCTCATTGTCACGTGCACACACCCACTCGAGCCGCTGTGACTCACGACTCTCTCCTTATGTGATATGATCTCGATCCCCTTTAACTTGCTAGTTTTCCGTCCTACCCTGTCCACAGCGGTGGTTCTTGGTTCTTTCTCTCTCTCTCTCTCCTTCTGTACTATTTCATGGGAAGCCTCACTAGGACAAGGTCAATTACCAGCAAATTTGAATACATTTACTGGACAGAGCACATACACAATACATATACACATATAATAATAATGAACCCTATACTCTATACTATTACAATCAGGTTGCACTCCAACACCATCAGAATTATCATCAGCTTATCAGTGGTATCCTATTTCCTGGTTCCCCACCTGATACTATCAACCTCCTCAAGTGGGATAAGTCTTATATTTCAATGTTGCACTATCGGCAAGAGATTATATATATCTATGAACATGTACAAGGAAAATCAGCATATGATTGCAATAACATAAATATATCAGTATAAATGTTCCTTGATACACAACAATATTCAGTCGATCACCCTATCAGTCCTAGAACACATACATCTGTAGATAATCCAGCCTACGATTGTAACTCTAAACTTTAGTATAAAACACTCCTTGACATAAGAATGCAAACAATCACTCACCGTTCACTGCACGCTAATAACAACCAAACACTATCAACTCCCTACAAGTGATCATTTAGAACTTCCCTTCCACATCTGGAAGTTCACTACGCTGATCTCTTCAGGTTCTTCCGGGTTTAACTACCAGGATCCTCTGCAGCTCCTCCAGGCTGCTACACCATGAAGTTTTTCTTGAGCAAGTACGGTGTTTCATCCTTCTGCTAGAGTCCTACACAGCTCTCCTGGCTGCTACACCATGAAGTTCCCTCGAGCAACTATGGTGCTTCACCACCTTTACAGAAGCACGTGACACTCCTTTTCACTGCTTCTGCTCACAGCTCGAGGTCCTCTCCTCCCCTACCTTGGAGTCTCATTAACTACTCCCTCTGTGCTGGCTTCAAAGTTCTCAGCAACTTCTTCCCAAAGACAAACCTGCAACCCATCGACACTCCAATAAAAATGTTTCCTTATAAACGCATAGACGAAATAATAGACACAATATGTTTGCATCTAACATCTATCCGCTCTCTACATGCAGTGAGTGTGGACTCCCCCGTTGGGCTGGTCCATGCTCCACCTCGTCCGGCGGGCCTCACTCACTCAGGGAGGGTCTGGGCCTCACTCACTCAGGGAGGGTCCTCCGCCACCAGTAGCTGGGCTCCGTCAGTTGGCTTCAGGCTGTCGATAGGAGAGGACACGCTGCTCGTCCCTCCAGCTGTCTCTCTCATCTCCGTCCTCTCATTTAGGCTTCCTGCCTTACCAAAACATTTCTAACTTATAAATAAACATTGCTACTGTCGCTGGGCACACGACCAACTACAAGCAATCACTATGAACTGGCTTAAATCGTGCTTACCACAGATTGTCTAGTCGAGGGCGCTATCCCTCTGACGGAGCCTGGTCAGGGCGCTCCACACAGCCCACGAAAATGTCTCTGGGCGGCTTAATAAACTCTCCTCGCCATCCAGGACTTGAGACCACAACGTTCTCAGTTCAATTCCACAGCTGGCACATCTACACACTTCTCTTCTCTTGGAGATATATCACTAGGCGTTCCTTCCTGACGGGAGCTCAAACGGAGCGCGGATTTCCCCCTGCAATGTCTGGCCTCAAGTGAGGTCAAACCCCTCCAGAAGCGAGCCTCACGCCCCCAGCAAAATATCCACATCTCCTAACAAGTCATTTATCTATTTCCTTATTTACTGCCCATAATCTCAAATTGTTCATTGAACCCAACAGGCTATTTTACATCTGTGTTATCGCCTCTATATTTCCTATACTTTCTAGTTAGGTCAGGTTTGTTGAATAACTCTCAAGGGGGAGACTCATTTCTCCTGTAGGCTGAGATCATAACATTACGTACTCCCTTATCCACGGGAGCTCCTTACCAGCTACACCTGCCTGTCTCTCCAGCTTATGTACCAGCCTCTTATGCAGTACTTATGCGTGTGTACTGTGTGTATGTGTGTGTGTCGACAATTAGCTTGTGAGGGCGGTGTGGTTAGAGCGGTGGAGGTGGGAGGCCTCAGTCGGTAGACTGACTGATTTACCATGGTAAATGGGAGAGAGAGGACTAAGTGAATTTGTGGTGGAGGTGTCTACCTTTGTCTCTGTCTCTGTCTCTGTCTCTGTCTCTGTCTCTGTTTCTCTCTCTGTCTCTCTCTGTCTCTGTCTCTGTCTCTGTCTCTGTCTCTCTCTCTGTCTCTCTCTCTCTGTCTCTGTCTCTCTGTCTCTGTCTCTCTGTCTCTGTCTCTCTGTCTCTGTGTCTCTCTCTCTGTCTCTCTCTGTCTCTCTCTCTCTCTCTCTCTCTCTCTCTCTCTCTCTCTCTCTCTCTCTCTCTCTCTCTCTCTCTCAAATATCTAATAGTCGAAAGCTAAATAATATAGGTTAACAGGAGTAGCGCCTGACTGGTATAAGCAGAACCCATAAACTGTTTACTATGGCTACTCCCTTTCGTAATTACACACACACACACACACAGCAGGAAGTAAGGAAGTGTTTACTAGAGTTGGATGTGACAAAGTCTATAGGCTCAGATGGAATCTCCCCTTGGCTACTAAAGGAAGGAGCAGAAGAACTGTGCCTGCCACTCTCCATATTGTACAACAATTCACTGGTAACGGGGGAACTGCCAGAAATTTGGAAAGCAGCTAACGTAGTCCCGATATACAAGAAAGGGGATAGACAGGAGGCACTGAACTACAGGCCAGTGTCCCTAACCTGCATACCATGCAAGCTGATGGAGAAGATTGTGCTATGAAAGCTAATGGAACATCTGGAGCGAAATAACTTTGTAACACAGCATCAACATGGGTTCAGGGATGGCAGGTCCTGCCTCACAGGGTTACGTGAATTCTATGACCAGGCCACAAAAATCAGGCTTGAAAGAGAAGGGTGGGCAGACTGCATATTTTTGGATTGTCAGAAAGCCTTTGATACAGTACCACACAAGAGGCTAGTGAAAAAGCTGGAGATGCAGGCTGGAGTGAAAGGGAAAGTACTCCATTGGATAAATGAGTACCTAAGTAACAGGAGACAACGAGTCAGTGTGAGGGGTGAGGTCTCAGATTGGCGAGAAGTTACAAGTGGAGTCCCGCAGGGGGTCAGTCCTTGGACCTATACTGTTTCTGATATATGTAAATGATCTCCCAGAGGGTATAGAGTCGTTTCTCTCAATGTTTTGCTGATGATGCAAAAATTATGAGGAGGATTGAAACAGAGGATGATAGGAGGCTACAAGATTACATAGACTGAGTGAATGGTCCAACAAATGGCTGTTGAAGTTCAACCGAGTAAATGCAAAGTAATGAAACTAGGCAGTGGAAACAGGAGGCCAGACACAGGATACAGAATAGGAGATGAAGTACTTAATGAAACGGACAGAGAGAAAGATCTTGGAGTTGATATCACACCAAACCTGCCTCCTGAAGCCCACATAAAAAGAATAACGTCTGCGGCATATGTGAGGCTGGCTAACATCAGAACAGCGTTCAGGAACCTGTGTAAGGAATCATTCAGAATCTTGTATACCACATATGTAAGACCAATTCTGGAGTATGCGGCCCCAGCATGGAGCCCGTACCTTGACAAGCACAAGACGAAGCTGGAAAAAGTTCAAAAGTATGCCATTAGACTAGTCCCAGAACTAAGAGGCATGAGTTACGAGGAAAGGCTGCGGGAAATGCACCTTACGACACTGGAAGACAGAAGAGTAAGAGGAGTAGACATGATCACAACCTACAAAATCCTCAGGGGAATCGACCGGGTAGATAAGGATAAACTTTTCAACACTGGTGGTACGCGAACAATGAGACACAGGTGGAATCTGAGTACCCACATGAGCCACAGGGACGTTACAAGAAACTTTTTCAGTGTCAGAGTAGTTAACAGATGGAATGCATTAGGTAGTGATGTGGTGGAGGCTGACTCCATACACAGTTTCAAATGTAGATATGATAGAGCCCAATAGGCTCAGGAATCTGTACACCAGTTGATCGACAGTTGAGAAGCGGGATCAACGAGCCAAAGCTCAACCCCCGCAAGCACAAATAGATGAGTACAAATAGGTAAGTACACACACACACACACACACACACACACACACACACACACACACACACACACACACACACACACACACACACACACACACACACACACACACACACACACACACACTAGTTTCACATTGGAAAAGGTTCAAAGGTTTGCCACCAGACTAGTACCTGAACTGAGGGGTATCAGCTACGAGGAGAGACTACGGGAATTATACCTCACGTCACTGAGAGACAAAAGAATTAGGGGGGACATGATCACTACATACAAGATCTCAAAGGATTCGAGTCACTTCTGGAGTGTGAGTTTTCAGTTGCATATAGTCCTGGGGACTATTCAGGCTTGTTCCCATTTGTGTTCCTCATGTGAGCCCCAAAGAATGAGGTGATTTGATAAAATACTATGCCCAAGATTACCATCAGAGTGCCGGCGGGCTGATGGGCAAATAGCCTCGGCTACCATCGGCTTTTGTCCGGTCGTGATGGTCGAGTGGATAAGGTGTCCTGTACACATCAGTTGCATTGTGCTCCTGGCAGTATGGGTTTGAGTCACTTCTGGGGTGTGAGTTTTCAGTTACACACACACACACACACACACACACACACACACACACACACACACACACACACACACACACACACACACACACACACACACACACACACACACATATATATATATATATATGACTCAATTGCCGACAGAGATGCCACAACAGCTCAAGCCCTAAGGGAGAAACACCCACCCAGGGCTCCGCGTGAGGACGACATTATACAAGTGGGGGCTACCAGAGCAGAACCTCTCTGGATAGCTGAATCTGTGGTCCATAAAGCAGCCTTGTCCTTCCCAACAGGATCAGCAGGTGGGTTCACAGGACTAAAACCCAACCACCTCAAGCAAATGCTCAACCCTGCACTGGGTGACATTGCAAAGAACCTCTTGGTGGAACTAACCAGATTCACCAACACATGTCTAGCTGGCAACATACCAGCGACCATAAGACCTATCTTTTTTGGAGCATCTCTCTGTGCTCTAAAGAAAAAGGATGGAGGGATCAGGCCAATAGCTGTGGGCAATTCTCTCCGGCGTCTCGTCGCAAAGGCTGCTGCAAGAACAGTTAGTGATGCAGCGGCCAACATGCTGAAGCCAAAACAGCTCGGGTTTTGCCTGGAAAGAGATGTTGTTGTCTTGCCTATATACTGAATTCTATAGGCAAGACAACAACATCTCTTTCCAGGCGATTAACGATGCATAAGCAACAGGGTTCCATAAAGGAACATATAATCTCTTCCCACAACCAAACCATCACCAGAGAAGTCTTAACAAAAAACACGGAAATCATCGATAGATACAGCGATAGCAGGCGGCTAGATATCTGCGAGGCACTACACATTAAGAAGTCGACACCAGCAATCAACTGCCAATTAATGCACAACTATATTCTACCCACTTCAAGACTCCGCACCAATAAAGAAGCATCAAGAAATATGGGCCAAAAGGCCCTTTGCAGTTACTTCCATTCTTCCCTTTAACTTACAAAATATTATACCCATTGTTTCGTGTTCTGTCTTGTGTTGAAAGTTTGTTTTCACATCATCCAAAACTGTTGTAACATATCACCTCACCCAAATGCAGGTATAAAATCGGAGATGTTTAAGCCCTGTTCAGTTATAGTTGTGTCTCTGTAAACTAAAGTCTTTGAAAATGTAATAAGTTTTACGAAACGCGCTCAAGTGTCGTGTCAGACTAGAAATAAAAATGAATTTTGGAGAATTGATTTTTCAGTTACCATCAACAGTGAAGAAAAATATAAGAAACATTGAGAAAATTTGTGTTAGAATTATTAATCTTACTTTTTCGGTCATATTTAATAATATATATATATATATATATATATATATATATATATATATATATATATATATATATATTTATATATATATATATATATATATATATATATATATATATATATATATATATATATATATATATATATATATATATATATATATATATATATATATATATATATATATATATTAGTATATTTTGGTAGCAATTTTTCCTGTAGACATATATTATTCAAAATGACCGAAAAAGTAAGATTAATAATTCTAACACGAATTTTCTCGATCTTTCTTATGTTTCTTTTCACTGTTGATGGTAATTGAAAAATCAATTCTCCAAAATTCATTTTTATTTCTAGTTTGACACGACACTTGAGCGAGTTTCGTAAAACTTATTACATTTTCAAAGTCTTTAGTTTACACACACACAACAATAACTGAATAGAGCTTAAACATCTTCGATTTTTTATACCTGCATTTGGGTGAGGTGATATGTTACAACAGTTTTGGATGAGGTGAAAACAAACTTTCAACACAAGACAGAACACGAAACAATGGGTATTGAAGGTAAGAATGGAAGTAATTGCAGAGGGCCTATTGGCCCATATTTCTTGATGCTTTTATATTGGAGCGGAGTCTTGAAGTGGATAGAATATAGTTGTGCATTAATTGGCTGTTGATTGCTGGTGTTGACTTCTTGATGTGTAGTGCCTCGCAGATGTCAAGCCGCCTGCTATCGCTGTATCTATCGATGATTTCTGTGTTGTTTGCTAAGATTTCTCTGGTGATGGTTTGGTTGTGGGAAGAGATTATATGTTCCTTAATGGAGCCCTGTTGCTATATATATATATATATATATATATATATATATATATATATATATATATATATATATATATATATATATATATATATATATATATATATATATATATATAACTTTAGAACACTTTCCCACCAGGAGACTCGAACCCTAGCACGCACAGAAGCCTTCCAGCAACTGGCGTAACAGGTACGCCTTAACCCTCTCCACCACCTGCTCAGACCCTTAAAAGAGATGGTAATTTCGGAGTATTTAAATACCACAAAGATCACCACCTCCCAAGAGCACTAGAGCAAGTGAGGGGTCATTTAGACGTTAATTTCATCAAGTCCCTGTTAATATGGGAAGACAGTGTCTATGCTTAAGGCACAACTCTCCTAAACACGAGAGTCAAGTATACAACTTTAGAACACTTTCCCACCAGGAGACTCGAACCCTAGCCAGCACAGAAGCCTTCCAGCAACTGGCATAACAGGTACGCCTTAACCCTCTCCACCACCTGCTCAGACCCTTAAAAGAGATGGTAATTTCGGAGTATTTAAATACCACAAAGACCACCACCTCCCAAGAGCACTAGAGCAAGTGAGGGGTCATTTAGACGTTAATTTCATCAAGTCCCTGTTAATATGGGAAGACACAGTGTCTATGCTTAAGGCACAACTCTCCTAAACACGAGAGTCAAGTATACAACTTTAGAACACTTTCCCACCAGGAGACTCGAACCCTAGCCAGCACAGAAGCCTTCCAGCAACTGGCATAACAGGTACGCCTTAACCCTCTCCACCACCTGCTCAGACCCTTAAAAGAGATGGTAATTTCGGAGTATTTAAATACCACAAAGATCACCACCTCCCAAGAGCACTAGAGCAAGTGAGGGGTCATTTAGACGTTAATTTCATCAAGTCCCTGTTAATATGGGAAGACACAGTGTCTATGCTTAAGGCACAACTCTCCTAAACACGAGAGTCAAGTATACAACTTTAGAACACTTTCCCACCAGGAGACTCGAACCCTAGCCAGCACAGAAGCCTTCCAGCAACTGGCATAACAGGTACGCCTTAACCCTCTCCACCACCTGCTCAGACCCTTAAAAGAGATGGTAATTTCGGAGTATTTAAATACCACAAAGATCACCACCTCCCAAGAGCACTAGAGCAAGTGAGGGGTCATTTAGACGTTAATTTCATCAAGTCCCTGTTAATATGGGAAGACACAGTGTCTATGCTTAAGGCACAACTCTCCTAAACACGAGAGTCAAGTATACAACTTTAGAACACTTTCCCACCAGGAAAGGTGGTTTCCCATATTAACAGGGACTTGATGAAATTAACGTCTAAATGACCCCTCACTTGCTCTAGTGCTCTTGGGAGGTGGTGATCTTTGTGGTATTTAAATACTCCGAAATTACCATCTCTTTTAAGGGTCTGAGCAGGTGGTGGAGAGGGTTAAGGCGTACCTGTTATGCCAGTTGCTGGAAGGCTTCTGTGCTGGCTAGGGTTCGAGTCTCCTGGTGGGAAAGTGTTCTAAAGTTGTATACTTGACTCTCGTGTTTAGGAGAGTTGTGCCATATATATATATATATATATATATATATATATATATATATATAAATATATATATATATATATATATATATATATATATATATATATATATATATATATATATATATATATATATATATATATATATATATATATTAGTATATTTTGGTAGCAGTCTTTCCTGTAGACATATATTATTAAATATGACCGAAAAAGTAAGATTAATAATTCTAACACGAATTTTCTCAATCTTTCGTACATTACGCTTCACTGTTGGAGGTAAATCAAAAATCACTTCTCCAAAATTCATTTTTATATCTAGTCTGACGCGACACGGGCGCGTTTCGTAAAACTTATTACATTTTCAAAGACTTCACAAATACACAACTGATTAGAACTTACGTATCTCTGCTATTATATCTACATTTGAGTGAGGTGGGAGGGATGACGTGGCATATAGTGATGTGGCATTAACACAAGACAGAACATGAGGGGATATTAATAGGGTATTAAAAGTATCAACACAAGACAGAACAGAAACAATGGGTATTGAATAGAAGTGTTTGTAGAAAGCCTATTGGTCCATATTTCTTGATGCTTCTATATTGGAGCGGAGTCTTGAGGTGGGTAGAATATAGTTGTGCAATAATTGGCTGTTGATTGCTGGTGTTGACTTCTTGATGTGTAGTGCCTCGCAAACGTCAAGCCGCCTGCTATCGCTGTATCTATCGATGATTTCTGTGTTGTTTACTAGGATTTCTCTGGCGATGGTTTGGTTATGGGAAGAGATTATATGTTCCTTAATGGAGCCCTGTTGCTTATGCATCGTTAAACGCCTAGAAAGAGATGTTGTTGTCTTGCCTATATACTGGGTTTTTTGGAGCTTACAGTCCCCAAGTGGGCATTTGAAGGCATAGACGACGTTAGTCTCTTTTAAAGCGTTCTGTTTTGTGTCTGGAGAGTTTCTCATGAGTAGGCTGGCCGTTTTTCTGGTTTTATAGTAAATCGTCAGTTGTATCCTCTGATTTTTGTCTGTAGGGATAACGTTCCTATTAACAATATCTTTCAGGACCCTTTCCTCCGTTTTATGAGCTGTGGAAAAGAAGTTCCTGTAAAATAGTCTAATAGGGGGTATAGGTGTTGTGTTAGTTGTCTCTTCAGAGGTTGCATGGCTTTTCACTTTCCTTCTTATGATGTCTTCGATGAAACCATTGGAGAAGCCGTTATTGACTAGAACCTGCCTTACCCTACAGAGTTCTTCGTCGACTTGCTTCCATTCTGAGCTGTGGCTGAGAGCACGGTCGACGTATGCGTTAACAACACTCCTCTTGTACCTGTCAGGGCAGTCGCTGTTGGCATTTAGGCACATTCCTATGTTTGTTTCCTTAGTGTAGACTGCAGTGTGGAAACCTCCGCCCTTTTCCATGACTGTTACATCTAGAAAAGGCAGCTTCCCATCCTTTTCCGTCTCGTAAGTGAAACGCAGCACAGAACTCTGCTCAAATGCCTCCTTCAGCTCCTGCAGATGTCTGACATCAGGTACCTGTGTAAAAATGTCGTCAACATACCTGCAGTATATGGCCGGTTTCAAGTTCATGTCGACTAAGACTTTTTGCTCGATGGTACCCATGTAGAAGTTTGCAAACAGGACACCTAGGGGAGAACCCATGGCGACCCCATCTACTTGCTTATACATGTGCCCATCCGGGCTCAAGAAGGGTGCCTCTTTAGTACAAGCTTGGAGTAGTTTCCTCAGAATACTTTCTGGCATGTCAAGAGGAGTACAGGCTGGATCACGATACACTCTGTCGGCTATCATTCCGATTGTCTCGTCCACAGGTACGTTGGTAAACAGCGATTCTACGTCCAACGAGGCTCTTATCCCTGTGGCCCGTGTGCCCCGCAGTAAGTCCACAAATTCCTTTGTAGACTTCAGGCTGAAGGCGCAAGGAACATAAGGAGTCAGCAGGCCGTTGAGTCGCTTTGCCAGTCTGTACGTGGGTGTGGGTATCTGGCTAATGATTGGCCGAAGTGGGTTTCCGGGCTTGTGCGTCTTGACATTTCCATACGCATATCCAGGTTTATATTCCCCAATGATCTTTGGCAGGTGGAGTCCGGATTTCTTGGCGTTCACAGTTTCGATCAGTTTGTTGACCTTTGCTTTTAATTCGGCTGTAGTGTCCTTCGTTACCCTTTGGAACTTAGTTTGGTCAGAGAGTATGATGTTCATTTTCGCCAGATATTCGTCTTTTTTAAGAATGACATATATTGGCGACTTGTCACCTCTCCTGACAACTATCTCCTTGTTCTCACGAAGGCTTTTAGCTGCCGCTTTAAGCTCGGGGGACAGTATGGTGCTTCTGTAGTTGCCTCGATTCTTTCCTCCTTCTGCAATAAGTTCTGCTTGTAAGGTATCTTTGGTAGTGACCTTCTTTTGTGTCTCGAGGTCGAATATGTCGTCCAACAGAATTTCCAACTCTACTTTCCGGGCCATTTCACTCGGTCTGGACATAACATGACAGTTTATGCCCAGGTTTAGGAGAGTGACTTGGTCCTCAGTGAGGTTAATTCCTGCAAGGTTCAGGAAGCCATCTCTTGGTCGTGGAATTGCCATAGGTCCTCCATATAATGTTGTTAGTTTCTTGATAATCCTTGTTTCAGTGCTGAGGTGATGTTGGTCTGTGAGGATGTCGAGGTGTTGTTCAATGCAGGTACGGATACTATTGTCGATGTTGCTATTTCTCCACTCGTTTGTAGCATGAAGTAGTTGCGTTTTGTTGTCTTTGATTTCATTCTCTGCCAAGAAATCCGGACTCCACCTGCCAAAGATCATTGGGGAATATAAACCTGGATATGCGTATGGAAATGTCAAGACGCACAAGCCCGGAAACCCACTTCGGCCAATCATTAGCCAGATACCCACACCCACGTACAGACTGGCAAAGCGACTCAACGGCCTGCTGACTCCTTATGTTCCTTGCGCCTTCAGCCTGAAGTCTCCAAAGGAATTTGTGGACTTACTGCGGGGCACACGGGCCACAGGGATAAGAGCCTCGTTGGACGTAGAATCGCTGTTTACCAACGTACCTGTGGACGAGACAATCGGAATGATAGCCGACAGAGTGTATCGTGATCCAGCCTGTACTCCTCTTGACATGCCAGAAAGTATTCTGAGGAAACTACTCCAAGCTTGTACTAAAGAGGCACCCTTCTTGAGCCCGGATGGGCACATGTATAAGCAAGTAGATGGGGTCGCCATGGGTTCTCCCCTAGGTGTCCTGTTTGCAAACTTCTACATGGGTACCATCGAGCAAAAAGTCTTAGTCGACATGAACTTGAAACCGGCCATATACTGCAGGTATGTTGACGACATTTTTACACAGGTACCTGATGTCAGACATCTGCAGGAGCTGAAGGAGGCATTTGAGCAGAGTTCCGTGCTGCGTTTCACTTACGAGACGGAAAAGGATGGGAAGCTGCCTTTTCTAGATGTAACAGTCATGGAAAAGGGCGGAGGTTTCCACACTGCAGTCTACACTAAGGAAACAAACATAGGAATGTGCCTAAATGCCAACAGCGACTGCCCTGACAGGTACAAGAGGAGTGTTGTTAACGCATACGTCGACCGTGCTCTCAGCCACAGCTCAGAATGGAAGCAAGTCGACGAAGAACTCTGTAGGGTAAGGCAGGTTCTAGTCAATAACGGCTTCTCCAATGGTTTCATCGAAGACATCATAAGAAGGAAAGTGAAAAGCCATGCAACCTCTGAAGAGACAACTAACACAACACCTATACCCCCTATTAGACTATTTTACAGGAACTTCTTTTCCACAGCTCATAAAACGGAGGAAAGGGTCCTGAAAGATATTGTTAATAGGAACGTTATCCCTACAGACAAAAATCAGAGGATACAACTGACGATTTACTATAAAACCAGAAAAACGGCCAGCCTACTCATGAGAAACTCTCCAGACACAAAACAGAACGCTTTAAAAGAGACTAACGTCGTCTATGCCTTCAAATGCCCACTTGGGGACTGTAAGCTCCAAAAAACCCAGTATATAGGCAAGACAACAACATCTCTTTCTAGGCGTTTAACGATGCATAAGCAACAGGGCTCCATTAAGGAACATATAATCTCTTCCCATAACCAAACCATCGCCAGAGAAATCCTAGTAAACAACACAGAAATCATCGATAGATACAGCGATAGCAGGCGGCTTGACGTTTGCGAGGCACTACACATCAAGAAGTCAACACCAGCAATCAACAGCCAATTATTGCACAACTATATTCTACCCACCTCAAGACTCCGCTCCAATATAGAAGCATCAAGAAATATGGACCAATAGGCTTTCTACAAACACTTCTATTCAATACCCATTGTTTCTGTTCTGTCTTGTGTTGATACTTTTAATACCCTATTAATATCCCCTCATGTTCTGTCTTGTGTTAATGCCACATCACTATATGCCACGTCATCCCTCCCACCTCACTCAAATGTAGATATAATAGCAGAGATACGTAAGTTCTAATCAGTTGTGTATTTGTGAAGTCTTTGAAAATGTAATAAGTTTTACGAAACGCGCCCGTGTCGCGTCAGACTAGAAATAAAAATGAATTTTGGAGAAGTGATTTTTGATTTACCTCCAACAGTGAAGCGTAATGTACGAAAGATTGAGAAAATTCGTGTTAGAATTATTAATCTTACTTTTTCGGTCATATTTAATAATATATATATATATATATATATATATATATATATATATATATATATATATATATATATATATATATATATATATATATATATATATATATATATTAAGCCTTTGTAAATGTAATAAGCCATTACAAAACGCGTTCAGGCGTCAGACCATAAATAATTATGAATTTTGGAGAATTGATATTTCCATCATCACCGACAGTGAAGAAAAACATAAGAAATATGTTGGGTGTGGTGTCCTAATAAGGGAATATACGGAGTTTGGGACTGTGGACAGGATAATTGAACTCCGACTTAGTAATTATATATCATCCACACAAGCTGAACTGCAGGCCATTCTGGCGTGTTTTTAGGGAGTGCGTCATGACGACAAAAATGTTTTTGTATTTGTCGATAGCCGAGGAACACTTGATTCCTTAAACAGTCGAAACCCAGTCTTCATGTCCATAGTTGAGGATTGTAAGAAAAGGATAACTGAGATACAGCTGAAAGGTCATAGTGTGAAATTCATGTGGATTCCGTCTCATGTTGGAATAGTGGAATAGAATAGGAGGCGGATGACTTGGCCAAACGTGCCACATCAAAACCACAAGTTGACATTGAATGTGAATTCACAATGAGACAAATAAGAAGCAAAATCAGAAATATTCAGGCACAGGCAGAAGTGGAGAGGAGAGAGATAATGTATGAGAGAAGTCAAACCATGCAACACTACATGTATGTGAGTCAAAACACCCATTTCACTTATGGTAAAAGGAGAAATGCTTGGAGTGACTCTGTGTACATGCGGCTTAGGCTTGGGTACAAATATTACGGGGAATATGGGATAGGTGTTCATGATAATGATACAAAATGTAAACTATGTGGTATGTTAAGGTCTCACACCCTTGCCCATTATGTTCTTGATTGTCCGTTGATTAATGTATATAGAAACACTGAGATAAGGACTGTTCCTGAACAAATAGCCTGGATGTGTCACAACGGAAAGGTTGATGATATTCTGGAGAGATACAAGAATTTTGCACCAAGACTGTAATCTTTTGTTGAATTATCTGCATGTCTCTTGCAAATTGTCTATACAGTATACCTAGATCATAAAAGTATTTGTGTGTACGTCTAATACCATACTACTTGTGTAAAGGTGGAAATGTACATGTTTATTTCTCAGAATGTTTGGTAATATGTTTATTGTTTGTGATGTGTCTATGTATGCATTAACACGATGTAATGAACGGGTGAGAATAGCTTGAGCTACCTCATCCCTTTGTGTGTATTTTACCTCAATAAACTTATTTCAATTTCGCTGCTGAGCCTACTAATGTATGATGCTCATTTGCAATTTTAAAATACATACATAGTGTATGTATTATGTTCATTTACAATTGCAAATACATGCATAGTGACATAAGATTTTTAAAATATTTTCGTGAGTAAAAAGTATTTTTTTAATGGGAAATGATAACTGCTGAAACAAGTCCTACGCTATTGAGTATTTGTTATTGTTGGAAGACGACGTCTTTAATTTGGACTGGGTATGAACTGAAATCTGATTCGCTGGCGGTTGATATGGCAAGTTGCTATTGGCTGGTGGAATAATTTGAATTCTGGTGATTGGTGGACAAGTGTGTATACAGTCGGGGAGGGAAGCGGCTGGCTCTCAGTGTTCAGTCTCGCACTACAGGGGACGGACGTAGTCACGAGTGTCAGGGAAGCGGGGAAGTGATAGCCGGCACACCATGAGCAGCAGGTTAGTTTAGTGTTTTTTTTACAGTGTGAATGATCATACTCTAATGAGTATTGGAGTTTCCTCGCCATGTTTGATCCCGTCTTCGTGGAACTTGCTGCTAGAGTAGGTTCTTTAATGTTCGGGACTGACGGTTTTGGCCGTACTCTCTCTGGGATCGAGCGGGCCTTTAGTAAAGGAATAATAAGTGTGTACAGTCGTCGTGAGGATGAAACTTTCAAACTGCATGTAACGTAAAGTATATTTAAAAACAAAAGTTTAAAATGTATGAAGTTCATCAAATATCAGTACATCTTGGGTTCACAATTTACAATGTATGCTTTTTTGAAGAATTTGTAAAATAAAATTTCTATTGAAGAGGCCCGGAGAGATGTTGCTAGGGGGGGGGGGGGGAGGATATTTTGCCTAGACTTCTCCAAAAGTCGTGTGCATGGACAATGTCTCGCAACGTATTACAAAAGCCTCGTCAAAAAATATAAACCACTTACTGTTCCTGATGAGGTTAGAATCAACTGGATAAAGAGGATTCGCTTAAGTTAACTGTACTAGAGCGGCAAGTATAAGGTACTTGGTAGCAAGTTATCCATAACGTTAGATGCAGTAAAGCGGTAAAAACCTAAGCCATTAAGGTGAAGAAATTTCATTATTCAAGTAAACGGTAAGTTAGTAGTGTGTACATTGTTAGGGGGTGAGGTCCGGTGGGAACATGAATGTGAGATATAGGACAAGATACCCTTTGGGTGAACGGGGAAGTGTGTATAGCTGAAGAATAGCCAGTGAGAAGAAACTTTGAAGTCGGAGAGACAGCTAGGGCTAAACCCAGCTGCATGGCTTAACTGAGGTCTCAAACACCGGGCCGGCTAGGCGAAGAGGCAGTCTTGAATCGGGGGCGACGAGGCGAAGACAGCTGTCCTCTTTCTTCCATGAAGCTAGTCTCCTTTTTTTCCTTCTGTGAAGTCTTCTGCGTCGGTTTTATGGAGGCGGATATGGTTTTCACCAATTGGCAAGGAGTAACACTCTTGGCGTTTCGTGAGCGCTTTGGCCTGGGTCCGTATCCTGGCTGGGGAAGATTTACTGGGGCCAATCCTTAACAGTAGCTTCGGTTTACCAAACCGTAAAATGGGTACCTACTTAAGATTTGGTTAGTCATAATCCGGGGAATATTAGGATTGAGGACCTGCCCGTAACGCTGTTTGCTAGTGGCTGTAAATGAATGTAAGAACTGTGTATGTATATATGTATAATCTCTGGCAAAATTTGGTCACCATCCCTATAAAGAGGGGACGGTGAAGGCGGCTGCCTTCAGTTGGTTCTGGTTTGGCAGACTGCTGGAGTAGGTCTTAATACAACTTGGACTTTTTGCTTGGGTTGCTTGGTGGACTGAGTAGGTAATTGCTAGCCGGCCGCCAAAACTTGTAGGTCGATGTAGACGACGCTGGTTAGTCTTGCTGCCGTCTCAGTGTTTCTCGGTTATAGTGTGGGCTGTGGTTTTGTTGCTTGGGAAGTCTTGGTTGTAGGGTTCATATAAAGACATTGCTTGGTTACTGACTTCAACCCAGAGGTCACCACCTCTCCATAGGGTGCAGTCGCACCTCCACAGATCTCCAGTATCAGCTATTGATATTGGTAATGGCTCCAAAGGGCCACCACTTACGAGCTATTCATGCCCGTGCCACCTTCTGGGTGGCTTAATCTTTATCGCCGACTTCAATATTTATAATGGTACATGACTAGCAGAGTCCAAGCTTGGTGGGCGTCTTGTACGCTCTGTTTACCTAAGTGGCGTGTGAAACGCAGCGCCTACAAACGGATGGTGCCATTTGCTATGAACATGACATGGGCTATCACATGTCATTGGCACGGCTGGGTTGATACCTGGTTGATAGGGTTCTGGGAATTCTTCTACTCTCCAAGCCCGGCCTGAGGCCAGACTTGAGTTTGGTCCACCAGGCTGTTGCTTGGACCGGCCCACAGACCCACATACCCACCACAGCCCGGTTGGTCCAGCACTCCTTGAAGGAAACAATCTAGTTTCCTCATGAAGATGTCCACGGTTGTTCCTGTAATATTTGATGCTCACTGGTAGGACGTTGAACAACCGTGGACCTCTGATCATAGTGTTCTGATTGTGCCTATGGCACCTCTGCTCTTCACTAATTCTATTCTGCATTTTCTTCCATGTCGTTCACTCCAGTACGTTATTTTACGGTGCAGGTTTGGGACCTGTCCCCCCTAGTATTTTCCATGTGTATATTTGGTATATCTCTTCTCCTTTCTAGGGAGTACATTGGGAGAGCTTTGAGACGATCCCAATAATTTAGGTGCTTTATCTCGTCTATGCGTGCCGTATATGTTCTCTGTATTCCCTCTATTTCGGCAATCTCTACTATTTTGAAGGGAGAAGAGAGTACTGAGTAGTACTTAAGACGGGAAAACACAAGTGATTTGAAGAGGACAACCATTGTGATGGGATCTCTGGACTTGAAGGTTCTCGTAGTCCATCCTATCATTTTTCTGGCTAACGCAATACTTGCTTGGTTATGCTCCCTAAAAGTTAGGTCGTCAGACATCATTCCCAAATCCTTGACATGCTGTTTTCCTACTATGGGCAGATTAGATTGTTTTGTACCCTGTATTATGTTAAAGATCCTCATTTTTGCCGTATCTGAGTACCTGGAATTTATCACTGTTAATTATGTTTTCTGCTGCCCAATAGAAAACTTTAATATCTGTAGTTTATCAATGTCTTCAGCAGGGGTAATTTTCATGCTGATTTTTGAATCTTCTGCAAAGGATGACACGAAGCTGTGACTTGTGTTTTTGTCTATATCTGATGAGAATAAGGAACAGCAGTGGTGCAAGGACTGTACCTTGAGGTACAGAGCTTTTAACTGCGCTCGGACGCGATTTTACTTGATTGACTTACTGTGTTCTGTTCGACAGGAAATTGAGTATCCAGCGTCTTACTTTACCAGTTATACCCATTTACCTCATTTTGTGCAATCACTCCAAGGAATCGCAAAACATAATTAAACACAACTGTACCGTACAGTGTTATATATTTAAGTTTGAACAATTTTTAACATTAAAGGATAAATCCTTTAATTGGTGGAAATTGGTTTTAACATTCAAAATCTAATTTGTTGATGTTAAATATAAGGTTCAAATTTATTAAGATACATACTTTAAAAACTATTTCTATTTGAAATTTAAATAACATAAAGAGTACAGAATATAACAAATACCGACTATATAAAAGACCTGACACTTGCAGCACTTAATTATGCTATTGTAACACATTGAAAGTAATAACATTATTTGATTCAGCAAAGCATTTGGTAAGGTAGTTATTATTATTATTATTATTATTATTATTATTATTATTATTATTATTATTATTATTATTATTAATAATAACGTATTAATTATTTTAAATTATAATTCACAACTTGCTAGCGCACAAGAAACAAATCCACGAAACATTACATTCTGTAACCCCTACACGTGATCCATGGTTCCAAATATTGCAACGGTCACAGCATACCATCAGCTTCAAATTATTTGGCTTTCTGCAAATGCAGTACACTTCCATCGAGCATGACCGGATGATTCGTTTTCTTCTCGGTGTCTGAGCTGCAGGGAATGAGATGAGACACTTTCCTTTAAAGAAAGGAAATCATCTTCCTCTTGAAGATGTTCTCATATTCTGCACATCATACGAGGTTCACCGGATCTACACCACTTGCAAGTGATGCAGCAAACGCCACAGCATATACCCCACTCATACTGGAGTCCCTGTCTGCTGACATTCATTATATTGCATATCAGTTTATCATCCTGGCAATTAGCAAGAGCATGCAAGATAACTTCAGTAGATTTGGATGGTAATTTATGACTGGTGTCGTATGTTAATTTGTCCAGTTACTCCAATGTTGGAAACGGTGACCCAGTGACAACCATCAACTTGGATAATTTGAATAAATTCACCAATTGTAACTGGCCAGGAGAGGTCCCGCTACAACGCTGGGTCATGAAGGCCTTCTACGCTTGGCACAGTTTGTTTGATGAGGTCACATGCAGATTTTATATGAAGGTCAGAGAGCTGTACATTTGTTCCAATGTTCATTATCTCGTCATCTGTTAAATAATTTAACATTGTCGAATGTGAAGCACTGTTATCACTCTCCTTATTGTTGCATTGGTGTCTGGAGTGGCAGTGATTGGTGCAGGGTTTTTTTCTTTAAATAGGGACATATATTTGTACTGCAGATACCAGTACAGTTGCACCGTTTCTTTTTATATTTTATACTTGGGTTAGCAAGGCGAGACGCTTCTCTTAACGTGATACTGTTGGTATCAAATAGAAATAGTTTTTAAAGTATGTATCTTAATAAATTTGAACCTTATATTATTTAACATCAACAAATTAGATTTCGAATGTTAAAACCAATTTCAACCAATTAAAGGATTTATCCTTTAATGTTAAAAATTGTTCAAACTGAAATAAATATATAACACTGTACGGTACAGTTGTTTGCCTGCCACAGCCTTGAGAGCACGGAGCCTCTCTACATTGGCGACCCAGTCTGGCTAAAACATTGCGGTACAGTAGAACCTCAAGCCCAGGTATTTATATCTGGTAACATAGTCGAGCAGGAAGCCATCATCCAACTGCATTTTGCGAACGGCCCCACGCCGTCTGGGTGGGTGTCGGTTCAGGATCTTTTTCTCTACTGAGAAGTATAGTTCCTGACATGTGTACAATAGAGTTCAGAACATTTTGGGTGTTGGTATACACATTGGTGTGGATCAGTATATCATCCACATAGCTAATGTGTTCGTTGGACCTTCTAGTTACTAAGTTTAAAAGTGCATTGATTAACACATTGAACAGAGTACGACTGAGGACACCTCACTGTGGGGTGCCAAGTTCAAAATCTCTTTACACGCCTATGCCCTTGGAGCAGTACAGATGACTTCCTGTTGGATAGATAGCCTCTGATCCACCGTAGAAGCCATCCTCCAAAATTCATTTTAGCAAGTTCTCTCAGAATGACGTGTGGGTTAGCAATGTCAAAGGCTGACTTAAGATCTAGGAAAGTGCAGGCGATGAGTCACAATAACGTGGCTGAAGTATGTTGACCAGACCACACACTAGAAATTGAAGGGACGACGACGTTTCGGTCCGTCCTGGACCATTCTCAAGTCGATTGTCGACTTGAGAATGGTCCAGGAGGGACCGAAACGTCGTCGTCCCTTCAATTTCTAGTGTGGTCTGGTCAACATCTAGGAAAGTGGTATATGACCTATCAGTATGCAGGGTGAGGAATGTGGTAATACAGTGATGTACACTCTTCCCATGCGTAAAGCTGGGGAGACAACATTAATTTTGTAAAGGGGACGGTTGAGAACCATCCTCTCAGACACTTAGAGACAACTAGTGAGGGAGATTGGGCGAAAAGCACTCTGCTGGCGAGGTTTAAGAATGGGAATAACACTGTTGGTCCATGACTTGGGAAGCACCCCAGTTACATAGCAGATTAGCATATTATACAATTGTATAATATTATACATATAATATTATACATTATACAATATTATATAATATTATACATTATACAATATATTATACATTATACAATATATTATACAATATACAATATTATATATTATACATTATACAATATTATATAATATTATACATAATATACATATTATACAATATTATACATATTATACAATTGAAGCAAGGGATTCCCTGGAACTAACAGAAGCATACGCAGTATGCCGTAAGTAACTCCATCCTCCCCGGGTGATGTAGCTTTGCCTTTATGTAGAGCAGAATCTAGTTCGTATTCATAAAAAGCATGTCAGTCATCCTCTTGATGAAGCATGAAGTCAAGAAGCCTTGCCCTATAAGTATATCTATTATTTAAATAATTCTGTGAAGGTAGAGGAAGACTGTCAAAGCTGAAAGTCGTGGCCCAAGCATCAGCAAGCTCATTTGCTCTGTGGAGAGGATTAGGGTACGAGATCTCTGCAGCATTTTTCCCATTGATCTTGTTGATATCCTTCCATGCCCGACTTAGTGACGTGTGAGAATTGAGACCACGGACAAGTGTTTCCCAGTCTGTCTGCCTCAGCTCCACCATACGTTCCCTGGCCTCGGTCAGAACCTCTTAAGAGCCGAAACATTTCAGCAGTGCGGGTCCTTCTATAAGCTAGTCCAATTATTCTGGCAGTGCGTTTTAGTGCATGCAATTTAGAATCATTATAATAAGCATAAGTGCTATGACCAATGTAATTTGGGTTACGTGGCCTGGACGATGGATAGTGATTCTATAAACTGCTCGATAGTACCTATGAGCTCATTGTTAAAATCTTCAACTGATAAAGGCTCAGATGAACTGTACCATGCTGACACATGAGCAACAAAATTGTCTCGTTGATCGATGGGCACAGCCAGCCTCTTCCGCTTGAACATTCCACCGGGGAGGATAGCTTCCAATGCTTACAGTGGCTAATATGGCCAGATGATCAGACGCCATATCTGGCACTACTGACGAGGCGCACATGGTGTGGGAGACGTTGACACCGAGACATGGATCAAGAATACCTCCGTAGATATACGTCGGTTCAAGGTCACCCACAATCTGTGAATCATCGTGACTACCTAATAGTGACACCAGTTGGTTGCCGTTACGATTACTGAACTGGGAATTACCAATATTCCTATGCCTAGCGTTATAATCACCTATAATGATGGTAGGCACAGTCTGAATACAGATAGGAAGGTCAGCATAATTAAAGTTACAAGGAGTTGATTATTTAGTACATAGTTGTTTTTCTCTTTAATTGGATGATAGAGGGGGAGTCTTTAACGTGATTGGGAATACATACATGCATACATACATGCGTACATCCGTGCAAGGTGAGGTGGGGGGAAAAAGCACTTAAACTAAAACTTAGTAGTAATTGAGCTTAAAGTATAAATTGCGTTGAAAAAAGATTGAAATGGGGGGGGGACATGGTAGAAAATAGCCAATATACAAGTTTGTCAACAAACAGCATTGTTTAAAAATAGTAAGACATGGGTTGACACTTAGGGGTAAGGTAGGTTACATGGAGTTAATTAGGTAGTACTTAGTTTTCATCTTAAACTGGTTGAGAGGGGTACAGCCTTCGACATGACTGGTAAGGTCATTCCACATTCTGGGTCCCTTGATTTGTAGAACATTTCTAGTTGAAGTCGTACTCCTGGAATATCAAATAGGTATTTGTTTCTGGTGTGGTGCCCATGGGTTCTGTTACAACCTTCTAAGAATCTTTTAAGGTCAGGATTGACACTACAATTGAGTTTTAAATAGAGTACACATGAGAGGATGTGCAGCGACTTAATATCTAATATATTCAGAGATTTGAGTAAGGGTACCGAGTGCTGTCTGGGGCCAGAGTTAGATATTGTTGTAATAGAAGCTTTGTGTTGGGTAATTAGAGGACGTAAATGATTTTGGGAAGTAGAACCCCAAGCACAAATACCATAGTTGAGATAAGGATAGATGAGTAATAGACCGTCACCAGGGCAGGGCGAGGTACATATCTGATCTTGGAAAGAATGCAAACAGTTTTAGAAAATTTTTGCTATATTTAGAATGTGTACCTGGAAATTCAGCTTGTCGATGAGGACACCAAGGCATTTACCATAAACTTCACTACTGATTTGTATATTGTTTATTCTTAGATTAATTTCATTTGAGGATTTATTACCAAACAAAATGTAGAAAGTTTTGTCAATGTTAAGGGTGAGTTTGTTAGCAGTTAGCCAAAGATGGACTTTTATTTAGTTCAGTATTCAGTGACATTTAGAGCAAGCGGGTCAGGACTGGAGAAAATGAAAGTTGTGTCATCAGCAAACAAGATCGGTTTGAGGTGTTGAGGTATTTGGAAGGTCAGTAATGTAGATAAGAGGAGAGGGCCAAGTATGCTGCCATGTGGAACACCAAAGTTTATGGGTAGTGTAGGAGAAATGGAATTATTCACAAACATACTGGAGCCTGTGGCTCCAATGATCATCTGGCTGTGCTGAGTATGAATACAGATTGCTAGAAGAGTTTGTGCTGCCAGTTGGTAGTGAGGTCGTTTATAAATGCCTTTAACTTCAATAGTAACCCCCCTTCATGTGCTTCATCGGGGGATTGACAAGTTATGTAGCCATAGTGTCTGAAGTCTACAAGTTCGTCACGAATGTGCAGTTCACTAGCAGCACATCCGGTCTTTTTGGTCTCTACAAAGTTAGCAATTAGATGCTAGATATTGTAGTAGCCTCTAACGTTGAATTGTGATTTTCATTGTGTCGGAAAATCCGACACCATTTAATAATCATACAGATAATAGCTGTATTGTATAAACAAGTTACCCATAGAAAACGTAACTTGTAGTGGAATTACCGTCTATAGAAAACGGGATATCACCACATACTGTTATAATTCACCACCTATTATGGTGGGAATTATTCTTAAATACATTAGTCTTTGGACTTTACCATCAGAAAAACATCTCATATAAATTAACTTAATTATCAGTATTAAAGTAGAGTAAATGTGACCCTTCTGTCACTTTCTGATATTTGGACAATGTAAGCCAGGCGTCAGAGGAGGAAGGGGGGCAGGCATTGTTGTCACCTCCGAGACGTGTGGAGCAAATACGGCTCCTATCATATCTGGACAATGTCGGCCAGTAACGTCAATAGTATGGAGTGTTAAACAGCCATTGTTTATACTAGACCAGAGGCTCAAAGGAGCAAATACGGCTCCTGTTAATTTTACTTGGACGTAGTGTTATGGAAACTAAAGGTACCATCTCCAACACGATGTCTACAATTCAAGTTAAGTGTTCTTTCCGAAACCCATGTATCTTTCATTTATGGTCATTAATGTCATTATATAGGGTGAGCCGGTTAGAGCACGTGGAAGCCTCAAACTAAAGGTAATTAAGCCAGGTCTTCATGTTCCATGTACAGTTTTCTCTGAAATACTTGTCATATATAGAATCTGGCTTCACAGCTAGCGCCTTTTTGACAGGTCAAGACGAGGAAGCAAAGATTTTGTGCACCAGTTACTGGGTGATGGAAGCTGCCTCAAAGAGGATAATTTGGTGTCTACACCCTAGTTATACCTGGTGGACTAACCTGCTGTACTATAAGATAAGGAACCTCTTCAATATATGTAGTTAATTCTGTAGTTTGATTGGCTGCATATATATAAACTAATAAACCCCCCCTAATGTGTAGAGGATCGATTTGTGAGATTATGAGATTATTGCAGAAATACAGTCCACTTATCATTATACAAATTGCTATCGAGGTATATAAATTAACGTAAATATAAATTCATATAAATTAAATAAATATAAATCTCACAGGTCGGTTCCCACACATTGTTTATCGACTGAGTGAGGGAGTGTTTGTGATTAAATAGGAAAGGTTCTCCTTTGCACGTTGGGTTGTGGTGGATAGTTCTGGGGATGATCGTGTCGGGTAAGTGGAGTGAGTGGGAGCCGTTTTCATGATTCCTGGTATACACTTGCCCCAATTTTGGTTTGGGGGTGTTTGGGGAGGTATTGATCCTTCTGACTGAGAAGAACGGGTGTTGGTGCAGAGCTGATGGGATCTTTGGTTTTGTACCTGTGTGGTATTGGGTAATGGGCATGAGGTGGGTTGACGTGGGGCGTGTGGGCCAAGGTGAAGGGTACATGCTTCATGATGCCTGATGCCCTTCTTTGTGTTGGCTGTTTTCTTATGTTTTGGTGAGTTTGAACTTTTTTTTTCTCCTTCCAATCTAGAGGGGTAGCTGTCATGGAGTGGGGTTTGTGAGAAGCAGTTGGAGGCCTCCTTACCTTGAGGTGCTTCCGGAGGTTAGCGTCCCCGCAGCCCGGTCGTCAGCGTCCCCGCAGCCCGGTCGTTGACCAGGCCTCCTGGTTGCTGGACTGATGAACCAGCCCCTGTGACGTAGGTCACAGCCTGGTTCATCAGGTATCCTTTGGAGGTGGTTATTCATTTCTCTCTTGAACACTGTGAGGGGTCTGCCAGTTATGTCCCTTATGTGTAGCGGAAGCGTGTTCAACAGTCTCGGGCCTCTGATGTTGATAGTTCTCTCTAAGTAAATGTTGCACCTCTGCTTTTCAACGGGGGTATTCTGCACATCCTGCCATGTCTTCTGGTCTCGTGTGATGTTATTTCTGTGTGCAGGTTTGGGACCAGCCCCTTAATTATTTTCCACGTGTAAATTATTATGTATCTCTCCCGCCTGCGTTCAAGGGAGTACAGATTTAGGCTCTTTAGTCGGTCCCAATAGTTTAGATGTTTTACCGAGTGGATTCTAGCAGTAAAGGATCTCTGCACGCTCTCAAAGTCAGCAATTTCTCCAGCTTTGAAAGGGGCTGTCATTGTGCAGCAGTACTCCACTGTAGAGAGCACAAGCGTTTTGAAAACTATCATCGGTATAGCATCTCTAGTGTGAAAAGTTCTTGTTACCCAACCTGTCCTTTTTCTTGCAGTTGTGACGGCTACTTTATTGTGTTCTTTAAAGGTAAGGTCTTCCGACATGAGTACACCCAGATCCTTTACATTGCCTTTTCGTTCTATGTTATGATTTGCCCGAGTTTTGTACGTGGTTTCCGTTTTTATATTCATTTTTTCCATAGGGCATGAGCCGAAACTTATCTTCGTTAAGGGGGCATATCAATGTACAATTAAGTGGTTCAATTTGCTTATAAATTTTTTTATGAAATGGTTATGGAAAGGGCTGCAGCTGGTCCAGGTTTCATCATCACACCCTAAACAGAAAAGGAGAAAAAAAATAAACAACGAATTATGCAACGAATTTTCAAATAGTTTCAGGGAACACGTGTCAACTAAAATCATTTCTATAACACTCAGATATTAAATTAAGCACATAATAAAGGATTCTAGTGATCAGTTTTATCAAAAAAGTGTTTAGTGCAATAATATAATTTTTCAAAGTTACCCTTCTAAAAAAATATGCAATATATGATATTTATAAATTTTTATAAAATCAACAAATAGACTTTGGACTAAAATGTCTACTAGATTCTGTAGAAGCACAGACGCTACATATAAGGTGTAATTTCCATGTAAATTGATTAATAAATGAAAGCTCTGAAGTAATTTGAAGGTGTAAATTACTTTCCAAGAGTAAAATAAAGATCCAAGTTCGGCCACCTGTTGCTGAGCTTGACTTCGACAGATTTCGTTCATAATTGGCACCCTTGCAGATAGGCATCCATTGAGCAAGGTGTGCAAGTTTCATGCAAATCCCTTGATAACAAACAAGAAAAAAATATTGGCCAAAAAAAAAAAAAAAAAAAAGTAAGAAAAAAATAAAATAAAATTTAAATATAAATATATTGCACATATTACAATTATTACAAGAGTTTGTGCTTCTACAGCACATAGTAGACATTTTAGTTGACACATGTGTTCCCTGAGATTATTTGAGAATGTTGAACATTCGTTGCATAATACGTTTATTTTTTTTCTCCTTTTCTGTTTAGGGTGTGATGGTGAAATTTGGACCAGTTGCAGCCCTTTCTATAACCATTTCATAAAAAAATTTATAAGCAAATTGAACAACTTTTAATTTATAACGATTTAGAATGATATGCCCCCTTAAACACCATATTATTTTCTGTAGCCCATAGAAAGACCTGATCTACATCTGATAGGAGGTTTGCCGTGTCCTCTGTTACCTACTCGCATGAAGATCCTAGTGTCATCTACAAAGGATGATACAGTGCTATGGGTTTGTTCTTGTCTGTCAGATATGAGGATGAGAAAGTACTGGAGCAAGCACAGTACCATGGGGGACTGAGCTCTTCACGGTTGATGGGCTGGATTTTATTTTGTTGACTATTACACACTGGGTTCTGTTAGTCAGGAAATTGTAGATCCATCTGCCTATTTTTCCGGTAATTCCTTTTGAACGCATTTTGTGCAATAACACCATGGTCACATTTATCAAAAGCTTTTGCGAAATCTGTGTAAATTACATCAGCGTTTTGTTTGTCTTCCATAGCATCTAATGCCATATCATAGTGGTCCAGCAACTGCGACAGGCAAGAGCGCCCTGTTCTGAAACCATGTTGTCCGGGGTTATGGAGATGTTGTTTCCATGTATTTTGTGATCTTGGCAATCTCTCTCAAATTTTTATGATGTGCGATATTAGTGCTATCGGTCTGTAATTTTTTGCCTCTGCCTTATTTCCTCCTTTATGAAGTGGTGCTCTGCTGTTTTTAGTATATCGGGGATAACGCCAGTATCTAGGCTTTGTCTCCACAAAATGTGGAGGGCCTTCTATAGTGTTTTTTTTTTTTACAGTAATTGATGAATATGGAGCTCAAAGAATCCGGGCCTGGTGCTGAGTGCATAGGCATACTGTTTATGGCTTCTTCAAAATCCAGTGGGGATAGGGTGACGTCTGATATGATTTGAAGTTGGTATCATATCCATGAAAAATTCATTTGGGTTATCAATCTTTAGTGCCTTTAATGGCTCGCTGAAAAGTCGTACTGCTTCCTCAGTAGCTCGCTCATTTCTTTGTTGTCATCGGTGAAAGTTCCTTCTCCCTTTTGCAGGGGCCCGATACTAGATGTGGTTTATCTTGATTTTACCATAGGAGAAAAAATATTTCGGATTTCTTTCACTGATGGCCTTTTGCTCTTTCCCTCTCCTGGGTTTTGTATGATTCTTGTAGCTTGAGTTCAATTGTTTCTATTTCTCTACCTAACCTTCTTCCCCGTTCTTGAGATAGGGTGCGACTCTCAAGTTGTTCCGCGATTCGTTTTCTTCGCCTATATAGGGAACGACGTTCCCGTTCCAATCTGCATCTCTTCCTCTTTTTTTTTTCTTAGGGGTATGCGGTTTGAACATATTTCTAGTGCTACCGAGCTTATTTTTTTCAGGCACTGGTTCAGGTTTGCATTTTCTAGCTGTTCTTCCCGAATAAATAAATTTATTTCTGTGAAGTCCTGGTTTATTTGCTCCCAGTATGTTTATTATTGGAGTTGAATTTGCTGAATCTCCTCCACCGAGAATCTGCACTGGTTTTGAAGGTCTACTCCCCATGGTTGTCATAACTTCAATTAAGTTGTGATCTGAGTAACAGGTATTTGTAATCATTATGTTCCTGATCAATTCATCATTATTAGTGAAAATGAGGTCCAGCGTGTTCTCCTTCCTAGTTGGTTCTACTGTTTGCTGGTTTAAGGCAAAAGTGTCGCACATCCGTAGCAGGTCATTTGCATGTGCCTGTTCATTTAGGCTACTTCCTGGTATTCTTTGATATTACTGTATTAGCCAGGTGCTTCCATTTCAGGTGCCGTAAGTTGAAGTCCCCAAGCAGGATGATGATCGGAGCTGGATTTGTGAAGTTTTCCAAGCAGTGTTCTATTTTCATTAGTTGGTCTTTAAACTGCTGAGGGTTTGCCTCCGGTGACTTATATACAAGGACAATAACTACATTTAGGATCTCTATTTTGATTATCAGCACTTCCACCATATCATTTGAGGTGTTTAGCAGCTCAGTGCAGACGAGTGTCTCTTTGATGTAGAGGCTGACCCCACCCTGAAGCCGGTGTTTCCTATCACATCTGAAAAGATTGTAAACGGCGATCCATATTTCACCATCATGGTAGTCCTTTGAGTTTCTGTTAGGGCTGCAAACACTGCATTTGACTCGTGGAGACCATCTATAAAGTGAACTTTGTTGGATTTGCGTGGTTTTTATATCCTGGATGTTGGCAAATATAAATGTTATCGTGTTAGAAGTGCTGGATGCCTTACTTGGTGTTAATATGAGGCTTTGGTAAGGAGGCCACTGTTTTCGTCCAGGGTGTGTTGTTTTGGAAGTGGTTCGTCCAGTTTTAGTAGTAGGACGGGTGTTGTCTGGTGTAGTACCTGTGTGCTTGTTGATAATTTGTATTCCAGTCTTGTGGGTATCTCCCTTCCCATCTGTAATCCTGTAGTGGTTCTATCTGACTGTTCCTCTTATATTTACTACCGTTTCTGACTTCCAAAAAAAAATCCAGTAGTCATATTGATATTCCCGTCTATAACGCTGTGTACCTCTCACGTGGAATTCCGGACACTAAAGATTGTAGCATTTTTTGTCCCTAATTGAAATATGACATAATTTAGGGTGGAAGTATCTACACCCTGTTCCAAAACGGCATGTACCCCTTGCCAACATGTTCCTGCATTTTCGAGGATGAAGAAAGTTGCATTTTGCTCCTAATTTTCCATATTTGCATATTCCTTTAGCGTAGAATTTGCAAATGTGTTCCGGTTTTGCATTTTTCAAGGTATTTACACCTGTGTCTGTCTTGTCTACCTCTTTATTGGAGCCATCTCCGTTTTTCGTCCCAATTCCTTCATCTATGCACTCTGTCCCACTGTTGCTCTCATCGTTTATATTACCTGACTCTGCAATATTGCTGTTATTTTGTACCACAATACCCTCTTCCTCCACACTACTACTGCGGTTCTCTAAACTATGTTCCTGAGTTTTGGTCGTTATCCAATGTTGTCTTTTCCCAGTCCGCAAATATCACTGGTAGCTTGTCTGTGAATGATAATCCGACTCGGGAATGTTTTTCATCAGTTTAGTTATGTTCTCTAACATTAATCGGTCATCTTTGCAAACCCAGTAAATTCCTTGCCTTTTTGTGCATCCTGGAGATACTTCTGTACAGCCGAGGTGAAATCTTATGTTACACGTGCAACACATGACGCCTACATTACGTCTTCCCAATACTCCCGAACACTCGCCACACCTCTCCGTTGTCTGATGTATTGTATTTGTGCTGCACTGTATGAATCACATGTCAGTCCTTTTAACTTTATAAAATTGTGTATTTATATATTTAATATATGTATACCATACATTTGTAATATTATTTTCAAACTTTATGGCAGGTCTGGATGGGGGTCTTTATGACGGCCTGGATGGAGATGGTGCTGGGTGTGGTGGGATGGTTATGCATGGGAGATTGTCAGAATCTGTTGAATGTTGATGATTCTCTTGCTCGTTTCTCCTTGTGCTAGTATCTGGGCTATGAGAGTAGCTGTAACCATTCTTGGTGTCATTTGTTAGCAGGTGTAGGGAATTTGAACCCATGGATGTGGGTTGAGCATTTGGAGGGAGTGTTGGGGGTGGTGAGACTGGGTAGTTTTTTTTTAAGGGGGGGGGGACTCGGTGTGCAGTCTGGGCTTGATAGCGTAGTGATGTTGGGTTTTTTACCTCATTGACTTCAGGAGTTGGATCCTTATTTTGCAAGTGTGGTGGGTGGCAGGGTGGTTTCCACCGCAGTTTATACGTCAATGACTTCTGAGCAGGTTTTCCAGAAGTGTCCTGTTTCTACATAAGGAGCAGGTTTGTTCCTTTTCCCTGCAGTGTCTAGTGGAATGGTTGAAGCCATAACACTTGAAGCATTGTGTGATAGTTTGGTATGAGCCTTTCTTGAGGTTGTAGTGTGGGATGGAGATGTGGTCTAATTTAAACCCCATAAGTGAGGAGGGATTCAGCTTCAGTGGGGGAGGAGCAGCGGATTCTGAGGATCTTGGTGTTGGGTGGGTGGAAGAGGTCTTCTATGATATTGTTGACGTTCCCGATGTCGGTAATGCGTTGTCCGTCTAAAGTTGTTACTGTGGAGAGGGCGGTGTCTACATTGAAGGCAACAGCAGTGCAGTTGTGCTTCTGCTTTAAGGTCAGTGCGGGGGCAAGTACTATTATCAGTAGTCATTCTCGGGCTTTGGGAGTGAGGCAAGCATAGAGGTCAGACTCAGAGGGTAGAAAAAACTTTAGTCCGTTGTCAGTGGGAATGGAGGTGTAAGGAGTCGATCAGATTTGTCCTATTCAGTCAGGGGTCCGGGGAGGGGGGGGGGGGGATCAGAGGCGTTAAGGAGGCGAAGGCGGTGCATTTTAGGTGAGGCGGTGGCCTGGTGGTGGGTTGACTCAGCTGGGTGGCTGTGATCTCCGTGGAGCTGTGAATCTTAGGCTCGTGAGCTCTGGGTTGGAGCTCGGTTGTCAGTGGCGTAAGTCCGGGTTCCTAGCAAGCTAATTGAACCCGGTTTGGCGTGAATACGAAGTATTACACTGCACTTCCATTCCACAGGGGGTAGGTCCCAATCCTGGAGAGGAAGACATTTTTAAGTGTGCTATACACGGCAATACACATGTAAGTTAGGCCCTCCAGTTGACCTTGGTGGCAGGGTGGCAGTATGGGTTGACCCACTAGGGCAGGGGTCTCCAAACTTTTCAATGTAAGGGCCACATTATATATTTCCCATATTTATGCGGGCCGGAGGAATAAAAAATTAAAAAAACAAAAAAACAAATCAGTGCCAGTAATTTAATTTCCTCAAATATTAAAGTATAAACATGGAAAAATTAAAACATATCTTTTTGGAAAAAATCAGGGGAAACTAGAAGTTTTTTCTAAACTAAGTTTTATGCAACCAAATTAGTGTGACGAATGATACTGTCGTTTTGACTTCAAAATTTCATTAAAATCAGGTTCCAGATTAGATGAGCCAATTGTAAGAATTGATTTAAAGTGATCATCAGACAAATTTGCTCGATAGTTAGATTTCACATACTTCATTTTGGAAAAAGTTTGTTCACACAAGTATGTTGAACCAAAAATGGACACAAAACTACAAGCAAACTTTATCAAATTTGGAAACTGATCTGGCTGCAGGCATTTATAAAACTCAATCAGATTTCCTTCTCTATACTTATCTTTCAGTCTGTCATCTGCCTGGAGATCAATAATTTCCATTTGAAATTGAGTTGGAAGATTTTCAGCATTGCAGTCAAATGGATTATGAAAGAGCCTGATTTCATTTGCTTTGGCATCAAGGTCAGCAAATCGCTTCTGAAACTGTTTTTTCAAATCTGAAATTATTTCATTTGCAAATGAAAAAGGAAATTCAACTTTACTTTCTGCATGAAATTTTTCACAACATGGAAAATGAGCAAAATTCTTAACCTTCACCTGGCCTTCAAGTAGCGCAAGTTTTGCTCTGAATGCCTTGACATGAACAAAGTAGTCACTGATCAAATTTGTTTTGCCTTGCAATTTCAGATTAGTTATTCATATGACCTGTCATATCTGCAAAAAATGCCAATTTCCAAATCCATTCACATTCTGATAATAATGGCTGAGGTTTGATTTTCTGTGATAAATAAATCAATTTCTAATCTGAGCTCAAAGAAATGCAGCAAAACCTTTCCACAACTAAGCCATCTAACTGCTGTATAATAAGGCTAGTTAACAAACTCCGCATCAATTTCTTTCAAGAAATTACGGAACTGGCGATGGTTGAGTGCATGAGATCTAATGAAATTAACCACAGAAACAACAGGTTTCATGACACAAGACATATCAACATATTTTAGGCACAATGCTTGTTGATGGATAAGGCAATGCAGAAAAATGGGTTTTGAGAATCCTCCAACCTCACAAGCTGTTGTAATTTGCCCAACCAAACCCTTCTTTGTCCCAGACATATTCTTTACTCCATCAATTGTCACACACTGCACTTGTTTCCATTCCAGGTTATATTGTCATAGTTTTACTTACTTCATTGAAAATGTCCTCTCCAGTTGTTGTGGTGTGCATGCTGTGAACTGATGCTAATTCTTGGCTCACATTAAATTCACTATTAACACCACGAATGAATACTAAGAGCTGAGAAGTATCACACACATCAGTTGATTCATCCAACGCAAGAGAATACCAACAAAATCTTTTTGTTTTTTCCTTTATTTGCCGAATTATGTCGCCTCCTAAATCTTCAATTCTACGAGCAACAGTATTTGACCCAAGACTTATCATTTTGAAGAGGTTTACTTTTTCTGGACATACCTCTCCTGCTGCTTCCACTATACACTCTTTTATGATACTACCATAAGTGAAAGGTTTTCCTTTTTAGCCAACACATAGGCAACTTTGTAACTGGCTCTAGTTGAATTTTCATTTTCAGAATTTTTCTTACTGAAAACGGCTTGTTGAGAATGCAGACTGTGCTGAAATGATTCAAACTTTTTAGTGCGTTCTGCTCCTGTGATATGAGAATAACTTGAGCCATGTTTAGAGTCATAGTGCCGACGAATATTGTATTCCTTCAGAACAGCAACACTGTCTCTACATATTATGCATAAAGCTTTATCATTTGCTATCACAAAAAAGTACTTTATCTTCCATTCGTCATTGAACCGACGGCACTCACTGTCCACTTTTCTTTTCTTTGTTTTCCATATCTGAAAACATAAGGGTAAAATAAATGAAATAAATTCTACAGGAAAAAAAACAGCTTGTATGTGGTGTTAAAAGCATAGCATAATATTATAAAGTGGTAAATATTATGGCAACAGCTTTCGTTGATAAACTTAATGGTTACCATTTTAACTATTTTAAACATGCAATATTTTTGGCTACAATAGTATTATTGCTATTTTGTACAACTAAGATAAAGACCTTGTCAAAGTACAGAGAAAAGAATATTGTACAGTGTTTGTGCTCCCTGAAACGGAAGCAGCGAAGCCCCACTCGCCCTCCATCCCCACAATATACAGTTATACACAACTGATTGGTTGTAATGCACAACACATACCTACCAGTATTAGTATCTGTGCGTCACACTATCGAGAGAGGAAAACTGATTCGGGTTGAGTGCCACCAGTCAGCAGCCCCAGCTTTGAATAATTCTGCGATGCCATTCGTACGATAATTATTTTTTCAAGGCCACCACACAGGGATTTGTTTGGAGGGCAGGATGAAATTATGTGGCGGGCCGGATGTGGCCCGCGGGCCATAGTTTGGAGACCCCTGCATTAGGGTAATATATCTTTGCACGCGAACTCACTGATAAAGCTGTGAATCTAAACCGTGAACACGTAAAGAGGAAGCGCTGTCGCTGCCTGGGAGGAAGTGTGCCTGGGTGCTGCCTTGGATGGAAGAGGCTGTGGCCCCAGATAGGGTTACCACGAGAGTGTGCTCGTCTGGGCCGACCAAGCATTGCCTGACCTTGCAAGTTAGCAACAGGTGCTACTAGCGCTCTGCATCTATTAAATCTATGATGCTGATCGCTGTAGTGGTTGTGATTGTGATGCCACACTTAAAGGTGCTCCCATGTAGCTGCAAATGCAGGGGCAGTTGGTTGCGGGGGGGGGGGGGGGCGGGCGCTCAAACCCCACACCGCCTAGATCTCAGAGTGCGACTACGTGCTGCTGCTACCGATGCCTAGAGGAAAGTCTCCCTGTGCAATGGGTCCGAATATGTAGAGGATAAGACACCCTGAAGGGTGAGCTTGGAAGTGGGGGACAGAAGATAAGGTGGGTGAGAGGAAGTGGATTTGTAAGAGAAAAAGTGCCAGGGCTACACCCAGCTGCGTGTCGTTTCGTTGCGGCAGTCGAGGCAAGTACTCATAGATATTGCAAATCAAATGCAATATCTTTCATAGACAACTGGGAACACTTCTATGGAAGAAATGAAATGTATGCTCGTGATGGGGTGCATCTATCGAGAGCTGGGGTTGTTGCTGTTGCGAACTCGTTGGAAGAAGTGGTTACAGGTGTTTGTTTGGATTTAAACTGTTAGTAGATAGAGGTATGGGAATTGATTTGGAGGAAGGAGATAATAAAAGTATGTGTTTGTGAGAGAAAGGAATTGGCAAAATGATCAGGGAAAGAGAATGGCCTCAAAATAACAATTCACTTAGGGTATATTACACTAACAGTAGAAGTCTAAGAAATAAAATTAACGAATTAAATGCTCTTGTCTGCACTGAAAAAAGATATTATTGCACTTACCGAAACGTGGATGAATGTAGAAAATAGAGAACTATTAGCTGAATATAGATATATTAGACGAGGAGGTGGAGTAGCCATATATGTTAGGGACAATTTGAAATGTAGTCTCAAAGAGGGAATCAAAACAGAGCCACACACAGAAACTATTTGGATTGAATTAAACGAAAAAGCTAATATTATAATAGGAGTAATATATAGGCCACCAAATTTAGACAGAATGGAAGCAAAGCATCTATGGGATGAAATATCTAGAGCATCTAGATCTAACAGTATTTGTCATGGGTGACTTTAATTTTAGCGGAATAAACTGGTTGAACAAAACAGGGAATAGTGAAGCAGAAGATTTTCTAGAATTAATTGACGATTGCTTTCTTACGCAACACATTAAGGAACCAACACGGGAAAATAATATTTTAGATTTAGTGTTAACTAACAGGGAAACGCAAATTAATGACATCGAAATAGGGAGTGAGCTAGGGAGCAGTGATCACAAAGAAATCAGATTTAGCATAGAATGGAATAGACCAGTAGGAGAAAATTCTGTTAAAGTGCCAGATTTTCGAAAAGCTGATTTTAATAGCCTAAGAAATTTTTTGGGTCAAATTGATTGGAAAGTCTTGGGTATGGGGTGTGGGCCGGTCTTGGAGCGAGACATGAACCCAGCGATAGGTGACTTAAATGGGGATTTCGATGTGGATTCAATATATAACTTATTTAAGAATATTCTAAACAAAGCACAGGAACGTAGTATACCATACAAATTGAATAGATCGAATACTAATGACCCAAAGTGGATAACAAAGAATTTGAAGAACCTTATAGGTAAAAAGAGAGCTTGGTACAAAAGGATTAAAAATGGGGAGGTCACTTTAGAACAGGAATTCATACAACTGGTTAGAAATGTTAAAAAAGAGATAAGGAAAGCAAAAAGAAACTATGAAGTTCGCATAGCAGGGCAAGCAAAGACAAATCCTAAAGGTTTTTTTCAGTTATATCGTACTAAGACTAGGGAAAGGATAGGTCCATTAAAAACTGAGACAGGTCAAATAACAGATAGTGATGAAGAGATGAGTAGTATTTTTAATAAATATTTTGTATCTGTATTTACTAAAGAGGAACTTAACAATATGCCTTCAGCCGAACAAGTCTATGTGGGTGGGGACGATTACAGGTTGACGAGTTTAGCAGTTACCAGGGAGGATGTTCTTAAACAAATAGTAAAACTCAAACCAAACAAATCCCCAGGGCCGGATGAAGTGTTTGCCAGGGTGCTTAAAGAATGCAAAGAGGAGCTTTGTGACCCACTGTCAACCATATTTAATAAATCAATAGAGTCAGGCAGAGTGCCAGAGTTTTGGAAAGTTGCTAATGTGATACCAGTTTTTAAGAAAGGAGATAGATCACTTGCGTCTAACTATCGACCAATTAGCCTAACGTCTATTGTGGGAAAGTTACTCGAATCTATAATAGCAAATAAAATTCGTCTTCATCTTGAAAAACATAAATTAATAATTGAGTCGCAACATGGTTTTATAAATGGCCGTTCATGTTTAACAAATTTGTTATCTTTTTATTCTAGCATTGTTGAGGCAGTTGATAGTGGTAAGGATTGCGATGTTGTATACCTTGACTTTAGCAAAGCTTTTGATACAGTGCCACATGAAAGACTGATTAAAAAGATAGTCTCATGGTATTGGGGGTGCTATATTAAGCTGGATTAGGGCATGGCTATACCAAAGGAAACAGAGAGTTAGTATAAATGGAATCAAGTCAGAGTGGGAAAATGTTGTAAGTGGAGTGCCTCAAGGCTCTGTCCTGGGACCTCTGTTGTTTATAATATATATAAATGATTTAGATTCAGGTTTGAGTAGCAACATTTGCAAATTTGCCGATGATACGAAAATCGGTAGGGAAATTAATTCGGAGGAGGACTCACTATCACTTCAAGTTGATCTAGATAGGGTTTTGAAATGGTCAAAGGATTGGCAGATGCAGTTTAATGCTGATAAATGTAAAGTTCTGAGGTTAGGTAATGATGATAGTTACAAGATACGAGCTAGATGGTGTTGTGATTGCGAAGTCGGATTGCGAAAGGGATCTGGGAGTTATGATTAGTAAGAATTTAAAACAAAAGGATCAATGCATAAATGTTCGTAATAAGGCAAATCGGACACTCGGATTTATTAATCGCAGCGTTAGTAACAAGACACCTGGTGTGGTTCTCAAGCTATATCTTGCTCTAGTTAGGCCCCATTTAGATTATGCAGTTCAGTTTTGGTCGCCATATTATAGAATGGATATAAATTCACTTGAACGTGTCCAGCGTAGGATGACTAAGTTAATTCCCCAAATTAGAAATCTTTCATATGAAGAAAGATTAACAAAGCTTAAGTTGCATTCACTGGAAAGGCGAAGAGTTAGGGGTGACATGATAGAGGTTTACAAGTGGATGAATGGACATAACCGGGGGGATATTAATAGGGTATTAAAAGTATCAACACAGGACAGAACACGAAACAATGGATATAAATTGGATAAGTTTAGATTTAGGAAAGACTTGGGTAAATACTGGTTCAGTAACAGGGTTGTTGATTTGTGGAACCAATTGCCGCGTAACATTGTGGAGGTGGGGTCCCTCAATTGTTTCAAGCATGGGTTGGACATGTATATGAGTGGGAATGGGTGGTTATAAATACGAGCTGCCTCGTATGGGCCAATAGGCCTTCTGCAGTTGCCTTTGTTCTTAAGTTCTTATGTTCATAAGAACATAAGAAGGTAACTGCAGAAGGCCTATTGGCCCATACGAGGCATCTCCTATTCTTTAACCACCCAATCCCACTCATATACTTGTCCAACCCGCGCTTGAAACAATCGAGGGACACCACCTCCACAAATCAACAACCCTGTTACTGAACCAGTATTTACCCAAGTCTTTCCTAAATCTAAACTTATCCAATTTATATCCATTGTTTCGTGTTCTGTCCTGTGTTGATACTTTTAATACCCTATTAATATCCCCCCTGTTATATCCATTCATCCACTTGTAAACCTCTATCATGTCACCCCTAACTCTTTGCCTTTCCAGTGAATGCAACTTACGCTTTGTTAATCTTTCTTCATATGAAAGATTTCTAATTTGGGGAATTAACTTAGTCATCCTACGTTGGATACGTTCAAGTGAATTTATATCCATTCTATAATACGGCGACCAAAACTGAACTGCATAATCTAAATGCGGCCTAACCAGAGCAAGATATAGCTTAAGAACCACACCAGGTGTCTTGTTACTAACGCTTCGATTAATAAATCCGTGTCCTATTCGCCTTATTACGAACATTCATGCATTGATCCTTTTGTTTTAAATTCTTACTAATCATAACTCCCAGATCCCTTTCGCAATCCGACTTCGCAATCTCAACACCATCTAGCTCGTATCTTGTAACTATCATTACCTAGCCTCAGAACTATACATTTATCAGCATTAAACTGCATTTGCCAATCATTTGATAATTTCAAAACCCTATCTAGATCAACTTGAAGTGATAGCGAGTCCTCCTCCGAATTAATTTCCCTACCGATTTTCGTATCATCGGCAAATTTGCAAATGTTGCTACTCAAACCTGAATCTACTGAATCAACCTGTTGCTACTCAGTCGGGTGTCTGTGGCCACGACAGGGACAGCACAAAACGATCATCATCAGTGATTGGCTCAAAAGCGTCAGGGCTGAATTTTTACGGATAGTTTGTGCTGGGTGTTGTGCTATATATTTATTGATGGTGGAACCTGGGTGTTGTGAAATAAAGTTTATCGAAATAGTTAGGAGGAGGATCATGGATGGTAGAGAAGAGGTCGTGGGTGTTTCGTGGTAATCAGTGTGCAAGAGTCAATGTTGTTCATGATAAATGAGCAGTCTATAAAGTTTTGTCTAATAAAGTTTTCCAGTAGACATTGAGGGCAGGAACACAACCGACTTCCACTATTCCCTGGCAACTCTCTAACTTGTAGGAACGAATGGATACAATAGATGGCTAATTTAGTAATGTATATTTGAGCTCAATATAAAAATCCTAATCTATCTTCCCTATCGAGGCAATAGAATATCAACAAATAAATAAAAATAAATAAATGTTTATTTAGGTAAGGTACATACATACGAGATTTTACAAAGAATGATGGATTTATAGATAGAGCTAGTACATACAATGCCTAAAGCCACTATTACGCAAAGCTTTTCGGGCATGAAAAACTAAAATGACTAAAGCCTAATACCAATTGAGTATAAAGAATAAAATGTGTCATTTTGGGGCATGCCACCAAAAGAATGAATTCTTCTCACGAGGAGAGGATCAACTTTAATGTCATGCGCGCATGAAACAAAATAAGTCACGGGGAGGGCATGCCTGGCTTGAACTAGTAAAGTCCCCGGAGAAGACAAGAACACATGCGCACACGTGTCCCTCCAGCCGTAGCTTATCCTCTCACGGGTTTGGTAAAGCCACTCACCATCTCCAGAATAAAGCCACTGGGGAAGTGGTACCCCAAGATGACGTCCGGTAGGCTTTGCCAGGAGTCCACTCACCCAGATACTTTTGGGATTCGGGGCACAAGTGAAGTCCACCCATGCCCGTCCAGGGGTGATCATGATCAACCCCTCCCCGTGCTCTTGGACCACATACGATAGATGGAATAGGTCCTGGTTAGGGCTTTTACGGAGCAGATCTCCAAGTCCCCGTTGGTCAAGCCCAACCTTTTCAAAACACGGGCACTCTCGATGCTGAACCCACCTCTCCAATTCAAAGTAATTGAAGAGGCAGAGACAGCATTGGCACCGGTGTAATCCCTGACCCACTGAAGGATCTCGGGGGTGCCATACCGGTCACATTTGCTCTGGTGTGGCCGGGAGAGTGGGAAGCCGTCAGCCGAGACCTGGGTGAAGAGAATTATGGCCTCGTTACTTTTGCAAGCAATGATATCCGGCTTGCAAAAGGTCCCTCCATCGGGTATCCGCACCTCCCTCACCACCTCGAACCCACGCTGTCTCAGACGACCAGCTACGAACTGGGTGATATCGTCATGACGTACCACCCGTGTTCCGTGCGTCCTTGGGCATGCTTGTGAGATATGCCCAAGGGTGCCAGGTTTCCTGCATGTATCACACATGCTGCTGGCACCTGGGCGACCCCCTAGCGGCCCTTGACGGCGTGGCCAAAGCGTTGGCTCTCACCTGGACAGCGTGAGCGAACTCCCCACCGCTCAAAAGGCGGATGCCGGACGAGATCCACCTCAGGCACGAGGGAACTTAGCACGAGAACCTCAGTCCAGCACCATCGGCCGTGCGGTAGAGCCGCTCTCGCAAAGTCCGAGAGCACTCGGCTCTGTTGGTTACCGGCTCACCCCCAATCAAGGCCGGGCCAATCCATCGGCGCAACTGGTTGAGAGAGGTACAGGTACAGTCTTTAACATGGTTGGGAAGGTCATTCCACGTTCTGGGTCCCTTGATTTGTAGAGCATTTTTAGTTGGATTAAGTCGTACTCTAGGAATATCAAAACTGTGTTTATTTCTGGTGTGGTGCTCATGGGTTCTGTTACAACCTTCTATGAAGCTTTTGAGATCAGGATTGGCATTGCAGTTCAGCGTTTTATATATGTATAATACACATGAGAGAATGTGCAGTGACTAAATATCTAACATATTCAGAGATTTGAGTAGGGTTACCGAGTGATGTCTGGCCCCAGAGTTGGATATTGTCCTAATAGCAGCTTTGTGTTGAGTAATTTAGGACATAAATGATTTTGGGTAGTAGAACCCCAAGCACAAATACCATAGTTGAGATATGGATAGATGAGGGAGTAAGTCACCAGGGCAGGGCGGGTTACATGATATCTGATCTTAGAATGCCAACAGTTTTGAAACTTTTTTGATATATTTAGAATGTCCCTGGAAATTCAGCTTGTGGTCGGTGAGAACGCCAAGGAATTTGCCATCTAATTTGTTACAAATTTGGGTATTGTTTATTTGGGGATTTATTGCCAAAAAATATAGAAAGTTTTGTCAATGTTAAGGGTGAGATTGTTGGCAGTTAGCCAAAGATGGACTTCATTTAGCTCAGTATTTACCGTGGCATTTAGAGCAAGGGGGTCAGGACTGGAGTAAATGAAGGTTGTGTCGTCAGCAAATAGAATTGGTTTGAGGTGTTGGGAGGCATTTGGAAGGTCATTAATGTAGATGAGAAAGAGGAGAGGGCCAAGTATGCTGCCCTGAGGAACATCGATGTTGATGGGTAGGGTGGGAGAAATTGTATTATTCACAGAAACATACTGGAGCCTGTCAGTAAGGTAGGATTTGAGGTATTGCAGGGAGTGTCCTCTGACTCCATAATGATGTAATTCAAGAAGAAGGTTTTGGTGGTAGTGTCAAAAACCTTACGCAGGTCCACAAATAACCCAACAGGAAACTCATTTTTATCAAGAGCTGTATGAATCAAGTTAAGCATACTAAGTGCATCGTTAGTGCGTTTTTTGGGTCTGAAGCCATATTGGCAAGAGCTAAGTATATTGTTTGGCTAGATAAGGCTTGTAGATTAGTTTTTCAAAAAATTTTGACAAGTTTGGCAGGATTGATATAGGTCTAGTTGTTAACATCTGTGAGATCACCACATTTGTGGACAGGCGTTACTCTCGCTTTTTTTAGAATATCTGGAAAGGTTTGGAGTTAAAGTGACTTGTTGAAGAGCGATGCAATATTGATATTGTGTAACCCACTGAAGGTTAATGTCTTGAATGCGTAGGTGCCTGTCTGGATTGTTGCCGCCTAGTCTCGTTGCCTTAGACTTCTGTGCAGATATTTTTAGCCCTAAAACACTGCATTCAGATGTTACTTTATCTAATGCACCTTGTGCTTTATTTAGAAGTGAAGGACCTGTAATGACTAATGCTATATCATCAGCATAGCTTAGCAATTTAACCCCTTCTGCAAGTGTCATGGTAACAAGGTTTTCCATATGGATGTTAAAAAGACTAGGACTGAGGACTACTCCTTGTGGAGTCCCATTCTCATGCAGGTGGTAGTCCGACACTTGTCCTTGCAACTTTACTCTGGCATACCTGTGACTTAGGTAATCTCGACTCAATGCTAGCATTTTTCCCTTTACACCTTTTTTAACCAAGGTGTGTAAAATTGCTTGCGGGCTTGCAAGTTCGAATGCTTTTTCTAGATCAAGGAAGATCACTATAGCTGGACCCGAGTTAACTGTTCCCAGTAATGTTGCTATGCAGTTTGCAGTACCTACTCCTCTAGTGAAGCCAAATGTGTTTATGAAGGTCTCCAGTCTTCCACAGTAGCCTATTTAAGACCATCCGTTCTGCAGTTTTACTAATGCATGGTGTTAATGAAATGGGTCTAATTGCCAGGTTCTTTCGGCTTAGGAATCGGTATGATGTCTGCTTTCTTCAAAGAGTTTGGTAGTTTGCCTTGCTGCCAAGATGCATTGATGACGTCCAATATTCTTTGTTCCCCAGCAGGACCTGCATGTGCGATCATTGAGTATGTAATGTTATCAGCACCTGGTGCAGTGTCCTTACCACCTTTTTTGGCTCTGATTAGTTCTTGTTTGGTGAAGGGACAGTCACTCGTCATTTGTAGCTATGCTCTCATGAATGACTGTCAACCTCTCTTGTTTTAATTGTTCTTGCGGCCGTCGGACCATTGCAGGAAGCTGATATGAAGCTGTTCTTTCTGCAAATTGGAGAGCAAGTCTGTCTCCTGCAATGGTTGAATACATGCCTGTGGTCGGGCTGGTCGACCTGATAGTTTTGATCTGATCCCATATCTTGCCAATACTACTATGTTCATTTAGAGTTTGACACCACTCAAACCATCTTACCTCCTTTACTTCTCTAGAAACTCGTCTTGCTTCAGATATCACCGCTCTTAGGAGAGTTCTTCCTTCTGGTGTGGGGTTTCTCTTTAGATGTTTTCTGAAGATGTTGACTCTGTGGTTCTGTTCTTTAACTTCATTACTATAGAACCAATAGTTCTTTCGTTTTGTGTTTCCTGTGACAATGACTGGAATAGCTTTGTTTGCAGCAGCTGCAATGGCTTCCTGCAGATTGGTCTCGTGTATGTTCAAATCCTCAGGTGGCGTGTATGTTGCATACCATTTTTAAAGTTCTTGGTATATATTCCAATTGGCCTTTCTTAAATTCCACCTAGGCTGTGCAGGTGGTGTAGAAGGTCGTTCTATGTTTAGTGTTGTGACATTAGCATAGTGGTCACTGATCACCGGGTCTACTTCCCACTTCGCCTGATGCTTGAGTGCTGTTGAGATTAATGTAAGATCAAGGGAACCTCCTAGAATGTGAGTGGGTTCTCCAGTGTTGCGAAGTGTAATTTCAGGTACTTCTCGCAGAGCTGCAGCTAAATGGCGCCCATCTGCATTGGCTGGCCAAGTCTCGCCTAAATCTTGATGATGAGCATTAAAATCCCCAGCAATAATTACATTTTCCTGCGTGACCAAGGCAAGCACTGCCTCTGCTTCTAGTTTACGTCTAGGGGGCTTGTAAACGTTGTATATGAGGAGCTCAATATTAGCCATATTTACTTACTGCTAATACCTCTACGCCATCCCCACATGAAACTGGGTCTATTTTCTTGCCAGGTATTGTTCCTGACTAAGGTCATTAAACTGTCTCCCCTGCTCATACGGTATAACATAGTGCTGATATCCAGCTAATCTGAAGGATTTCGTGGCTGGGAAAAGCTTCTTCCAAAACGATTATATCTGCTTTCGTGTTGATTGCAGCCTCCTGAAGTGTGTGGGTTTTTATTTCCAAGACCTTGTATGTTCCACTGCAGTATTCGTAATGGCCAGACCACGGTTACAGTTGGTGTTGCCTGTTCTAGTAGAACTCCTCTTCGGAATCGACCTCTATATTCTCCACCTCGCAAGTCGTGTCGCTGCAAATCGGACTACATTGATTGCTCGTGGTCATCCCCGGCGTTGTTGGACTCTGTGCATAACTGTGGTCCATCACTTTGTTGTTGGTATTGCTGCATGTCGGACTGCATTGATTCCTCGTGGCTGTGTCTTGTTGTTGGAACCTGTGCATCTCTGCTGTTCAATACGTCTTTGTTGGTGTTGATGCACATCAGACTGCATTGGCTGTTGTTGTCTGTCTCTTGTGTTGTAAGATTGTTGATCTTAGGTGGTCACTGCTTCTTGCAGTTGCTGTTGTAAATGTTGATGTTCTGGTGTCTTGACTACCCGACTGTTGTTGGTAGTCTGTATGTCCATGTTGCATTGTTTGTCCTCTTGTGCTCCGTCTTGTCTCAGACTGTCTATTTCTTGTGTAACTGTGGTCTGCTGCACGATCTTGTCCATTATCACACAAGTGATGTCTTGAGTCTGTTGTTGTGAGGCGTTCTGCGTCATCTATAGGCAATTGATAATGGTCTCTGCCATGATCTTCATGTTTTTCAGCTGGACCTCGGTGGTAAAACTGTGCATCTGTTGTTGATTCCGAAAGTAATTGTTTTTTGCTCTTTTGCATTTGCTATATTTGTGCAGCACTTAAGTGTATTTTCTGATTTGGAATAGATAGATTCGGGAAATTTTGCTCTGTGAGAGTGGGTGTGTTGTGGCTGTGCACGAGTGTTCCAGACGTTGGTGCTGGTCTGTGTTTATCCTGGCCTGAGCTGTCTGCACTTTTTCTTTCCGTGCAGAGCAGGTTGTGCTCCAGGCATGATGTTTGCCTCCACAATTTGGACATTTGGCTGTTGTGGTCTGGTTTTCCTTGTGCGTGTCTATACAGTCTTTGGTTGGATGTCTCAGGCTGCACACTCCGCATCTCTCCTGTCCGGTGCAGCGTGATTGATGGTGGCCGTATTTCAGACACCTGAAGCAGCACAGGGGTTCTGGGACGTATGGTCTCTCGGTATGTTCCCAAATTTCCAAGACTGGATGTTTCTGGCACATGTCCCATGACGGTCACCAGAACCTGACGTGTCGCTGCCTTGTCTACTTTTGTGCGGCATCGTTCCGCATTCAGGATTTGCTTGTCCTAGTACTGGATCCAGGGGAAAGTCGATTGGGTATCCCAAAAGCACGACTCGTATGCATCTTTCTGATGGGTCCAGCTTTGTGGGACATTTGGGGCTTGACTGTATTTATTTAATTATTAAAGTAATAAACAATTACGAATGACCACCCGCTTTTATAGTAAAGAGGGAAACTAATAAAATGTGATCATTTGAAATTTCTAGAGGAACCAGTAACTATGGATAAATACTAGAAAGTATAATCACTTGAATAATTAATGGGCTGTATATATAATTTAATTGAATCAAAGCCTCAAACACCTACATTGGGGGGTTATTGCTAGAACTCCATATGTCTAGGAACTAGTGCGGTTCTTGCACCAGTTCATTATGTAATAACCTAATCTTATGACCAATTAGAAAATCAATAGAGAATTTGTCAACAATAAGAACATAGATTATGAATATCAGAAATTAATGATTATAATAAACACGTGTTAAATCCAGTGCACGGTGATCAATAATAATAATAATCCAGTACAGATAATTTGAATAATAGAATACGGAAAAGGGTCTTAGCTTGAAGACGTTTTCCAAGACATCAGTCATGAATCATCCTCGGAATCTCCGGAATTCATCATGGAACACTGGGAAAGGGATAACACATGAAAGTAACAGCTCGGGGAATTCTTCACACGCAAGCTGTAAATCAAGATATATTACGTAGCAACATATTAGGCTGCTAAATATCTATATTCAAGAAATTAGGAGTGGAGAGTGATAAAATATACTGACATGTGTTTTATTTGTCGCTCGGTGTGACGACAAGCTACCCTGCTGTAAACAATCTCTAATGATGTATCAAAAGGGAATATGTGTACTTAGCTAATAGGGCACTGTATAAGTTGAAGCTTGCCGAAACTCGCGTCCCAGGCTCTAGTGTCGCATTGGCGAACACGTGGTGACTAGCATGGCCTAGATGTCGACGTGCTTCTCTGGCCGGTCACGATGAATTACACGGAACAAATTGACAAGTTCCGGGCTGAATGTCAAGTTAATTCTTGTTGACGATTCACCACAATGTATCCTATGACACTGACACCAAACGAGTTGCTCAATTCCGCAACTAGTCTTCACACCGCACTTTGGCGACTTTTCTCTCTCGCCGACGCCTCCACACGCTCTCTCGGTAATATGGCGTCTCCCCTGCCCTGCTCCGCGTCCCCGCATTCGCCACACAAATTATTTACTACGAATATTATTATTTCTCGCAGTTGCGGCTAAAATGCTAGGATAATGACGGGTTTATAATTCTAGGGAGTTAAATATTATTTGCTCGTTTTACGATGTTAAACGAGCAATGGAGAATATTAATTCTCTCCATGGCATTCACATGTGACGTTAAATTTATTACCAGATAAGTTGTAACTAGAAACGCTTAATTTTGGCATTATTTGGGAGTCAGGTTATCGGTAAATAATTATCACACAGAACAATGTTGTTTTTAGGGAATCAAACTCAATTCTCTGGCACACTGGATATAAATGTGTTTATTTTGGTAGAATCTGACTCAATACTGGTGTCTGGTTACTTAAGATTTCTAGCATTATTGTACAGATACAATTATTAGTTCATGTGAACTCTACGGTTGGTTAATTTTAGTTACTACAGCAATTAGTAGATTTTAGTAATAATTAATAATAATACTTTATTGTATTAGTGTTGGAAATTTCCAACAAGCTTTTCCAAGTATACAGGTTTCCCTTGCAGGACTCTTACTTTTTAAGTAATTTGCAGTCTGTTGGTCTTGTGGTATCATTTAATTCTCCTTTCAGGTTGACTGTAATGGAAAGTTTGAGCTCTGGTTGGTTGTTTTTTCCATTGCCGTTACTACTCCATATGCTGTAGGAAAGTGGTCTGCCTGCATTATCTTGAATTTTGGAAGATGTGCAGAGTCTGGCGATGTCTGGTGTGAGACTGTTGGTGTCCTCTCCTGTCTCACTGTTGTCCTGTGGCTAAGCTGTGGAGTGAGGTACATTGTCACACTGGCTTGTGTGTGACTGGTGCCGTCTTCTCTAGGTCCATTACGTCTGCTGTCTTGCTGGTAAAAGAAAGTGGTGAAGCCTCGATAGAGGTTTTCTTCGGTGCCTGCTGCACATCGGTCCACTGTCTCTCCTCGTCTAAAAGCTGCCTCCATTTCCTCTTTCTCTTAGCCTTCCCCATGACACTCTCCACGACTCTCTCCACGTAGTGAGAACCGAATCACTGCCCTACCTAATGCCTGAGACACTCCTAGGCCTGGAGAAATTCATTCTCCTCCAACGGAGGTCGTAGAATGATTCCCCCAGGTGGAATCAGGGATACCTAACACCTAAATGAGCTGTTTGGTCTCCCTTTCCTTGTCAGGCTCAGTACACCTAAGGTGCCCCCTTGTGGCACTGAACGCAGGGTATCGCCTCGCCCTTCAGGGTAGGACTCTTAAGTGACCTGGTCAGTGATACGGTCCTAAAAAAAAAGTGCGGTACGAGAGTTTGGGTCGCCTGCGTACTGGGTTGCGCAGAATACCAGTCAGCTGGGCAGCAGGTAATCAACAACGTTGTTACTCTGTCAATTGTAGACGAAATCTGAATTGTTTCATTGGGAGTGATTAAACCACATTGGGTGAGGAAAGTGTTGAGGTTATCCTCATTAGCAATTGTAAAGATTTACCTACCTAGGTCTTTATTACTTTGATAAAGCCATCTCTAACGAAGCACTGAATCGCATCTGGGTTTTGGTGATGGATTTGACGCAGGCTGTAGAGGAGTTGGTCTTTTTCTAGTCAAGCACTCTATGTAGATTCCCTTTCGTTGGGATGCAGCTGTCCGGACAAGATGCAATTTCGTGGACTGGGGGGCCAATTTCAGGCGAATTTTCCGCTGGTTTTGTCCTGATATGTTCATTTTGCCTACTCTGTAGACAGCAATAATGTCTGTTTTGTCTAGACCTGCAATTCTTGTTTTAAGAGATCCTGAACAATTTCAATACACTTTTCACCTTCGCTTTCCACTGGAATAGCTTGGGACGACACAACTACAGAATCAAGCAGCTTTTGCTGATCTTGTTCATCCTGGGTGACGGAACGTTGGGCGGATAATGTATTGATACAAAGTCATTTTGCCGAGAGCTTCCTCCTGTTTTTTTATGGCTTCATCAGATTTCAGACGAATGTTTTCCTCACGGAGACCATTCAAGTCATGCTGGAGTTGATCTCAGCTAGCCCTTAAGTTTCTAATATCATCATGGAGGAGGGTTATTTCTTGTTATTAATGGAGGTTCGAACAGTTTGCTTGATTTTCAGATTGAAGTCTAAAGATAATCGTATATTGAGCCTCAAGGACTGAGCACAACTTTTTGAACCATTGATTATCAGCCCAGTTAGGGAAATCCGGTGAGGGACCAGAAGTACGCTTGAATCTCGTAAACTGGGATGCAAGAGTGGTAATAGGAGAGACTTGAAAGGACAACCCTCCCTGGATCAATGGGGTGGAAGGGAGGGCAGCACCGCCGCCACAGGCCCCAGAGCTTCCAGAGGGAGAAACATGATGACTGTCGGTATTTGTCAGGATGGATGCCTTGTTAGGGGCTTTGTTGATCTTATTTACCTGTACAGTCTTGTTCCTGGGAGACATGATAGGTCGAGGATGACTGGAGTATATGTTGTGGTGGAAACTTGCGTCAGGCAGCGCGGTGGTGGGCAGAGGCAGGCAGCAGCACTGGTACTAACAGCCGTAGAGGATTGTTTTGAATTTAGTTTGTGACGGAATGAGTCGATTTGGGTTGGTTACTTTGATTGTGCTATGACATGTTTGGACTCCATGTACTTAGCTGCCTGTGGGTGGTGGTCTACATCATCTGGCGGTAGTTTAAGGGCTGAAATACAGTAGTGAAGAGTGTAGGTAGCGTGAACTCGACAGCGTCGAGGGTGAGAAGGTAATGAGTTTAAAGTCCCTGACCACACCCGTTGGCAGGCTTCTTGGTTGTCTGTTACTGGTAACAAGCTACGTACTCTTAAGTGTTTCCTCGTGGCCGTCCTCCTACCACTGTAACCAGCGATGGGAAACGGCTCTGGCGAGGTTGCGTATTGTCCATACTCGCTTAACCCATGGTCACTTGGAGCGCCGCCCTGCTCCTTGTTGTCCCTCTTACAGTCGTGCATGTCCTTCTTGAATGTCCTGACTTCCAGGATGAGCGTGTCTTGGTTTCCGACCGCCCCTCGCAGTCACCTGTCTCTCAATAGAATTCTTGGTGACTCTGATACTTTTGATATCGTTCGCCTTGTGCATTTTTGTTCTCGTATTGGCATCCTTGGTGATATTTAGCGCCCTCTGATTATTCCGCACATTTGATGGTGCTACATAGCCTTCCCAGTTTGGTGCCTTCTTTTGAAAATTACTTACTTGGCTATGTACAGTGCAAACTCGCAAGATTAAAAAAATAACAATATAGTGGTGACGTTACTCTAAAATGGATAAAGACAATGAAATTAACAGGTGCTGAGAATAAAGCGCTGGCCGAGAACATCCACTAATAGACAGAGCGTATATCAGATGGTTGTTTCAGCTTGAGAGCACAGAATATTCTAACTCCAATGGCTCGTACAGGCCCAGACATCGGCTGGGTAGATGGTGCTGAGGTGCAGAAGTGCAGTGGTGCAGACGTAGATTCACCAGTCAGAAGTGGGCAGGCTGGAAATGCTAGTTTGGTGATCGGCGATGAGGGAGGGGGGGGGGGGAGGTGGAGAGCAAGTGTGTGATACTTTTGCGCTTGGCAAAACGTATCTGACCAAAGATGTACTATACTTGCTTGTAGTATCTAGATGTTGTAGATGTACTGAAGTAACATGACGATAGGAAAGAGCAGGCCAAATTTCTCTTGAAGGAGATTATCGTAACTAACTATATATATATATATATATATATTTTTCTGCTTTAACTCCATTCCACAGATTTTACAAATAATTTTTTTTAAACTTTAACATTTTCCTAATGGAAAAATAATCATGTTAGCAATATTGTAGTTTATTTTTAACTATCAATTACTCTGTATAGCTTGACTAGCAATACGAGGTACAATATGCTGAAACAAACCAATCACATTTTATTACATCAAATAACACACTTCCAGAAACTCATTACTTTCTTTTCTTAACCACTTTAGTGTTTGGCTTTTGATACACTGGCTTCATCTGCACCACTTTTTCTTTTCCTATCATTACCAGATTCAACTAAAGGATTTTCCTTTACCTCTGTATCATCTTTCTGTGAAACACTTGGCTCATCCTCTTTGTCTCAATTTCTTCGCTTTGCATTTTGTCTTCAACTTTGACTTTCATCACTGATTTCCATCTTCTGTTTCTGGAGATCTACTTTCGTAATTTTACCGGGTTTCTCAAAGACCTGACTGGGACAGACTAGTGGGGCGTGGTGGCGCTTGCCTTCACTCTGAGTGCTCGCCTGTGTTTGCCAGACACATGTTTCTTCATGCTGTTATATAATTCAGTGCGGTAATCGCAAGATGACCAATGGTATGGATTTTCTTCTGAATGCGCATGTGCTTGACCAGTGACGAGTGATTTGAAGTGTTTTTTTACAGTGCACTGCTGATCAAACTTTGGTCGTCCCCATCGCTTTTTCCGCCTTTTTGCAGTCTGAAATGTTCAAAACAATACTTATGAATAAATTTTGTGACTGATTAATGAAATTAGAGTATTGTACTAATTAATGCACTAATTGTCACCTTCAAGGCTGTGGAAGCAGTCACCTGGAAAGCAAACAGTGTTTGAGATAGATATAGATAGATATAGATATATATGTATATCTGAGTTGCGTTGATTCCAGAATTAACATTTAGATTGTGGATGTGCCATGTTATGTAATTATCTAAGTATAGTTACAGGATGAGAGCTTATTTAATTATTTATTTTATTTATTTATATACAAGGTACATTGGGTTTGAGAGTACATAGCACTGATGTTTATACATCCTTGTAAAGCCTGACAAGGCTTTACAAGGATTTTTGTAAAGCCACTAACACACAGCGTTTCGGGCAGATATGTTAATGGTGTCCGGTTTTCCCAGAACTGTCATATGAAGCTTTGCAACTACTGACAGTTTTGGCATTCGCCGCCACCTCACTGAACTTGTTCCAACCATCTACCACTGTTTGCAGACGAGAACGTTCTAATGCCTTTTTGGCAGCTGTGTTTAATAAACTTGAGTCTATGACCTTTGCTCTTGAAGCAGGTTTCAAGAATTCTTGTCAATTTTTTCACTATTTTGTATGTAGTGATCGTATCATCTCTTTTTGTACCTTTAAACTCGCACTGTATCTTGTGCTACCACTCCCCAATATATGTGCCTAAGCCATAATACTTAACCATTGTAATCACTATCATCTTATATCATGGTTATGTTGAACAAAAATGTTACTACAATGTACCTAGAGATAATCCTCATTATGCTACAATGTACCTCTTGATAAACCTCATCTTTCTATAAAGTACCTATTAATTTTCTTCAAATTTGATTACAATGTACTTGTTAACATCATTCAAATTTTGCTACAAATTACCTACTTAAAATTATCTATTAGATAAAGGACTTGCCCGAAACAATATGCCTGTTAGTGGCTTTACAAGAATGTAAAATCATCAATGCTCTCATAAACTAAGTTGAAAAGCATAGCATAGGTTCCTTGCACAATGTTCTTTACATGGTCCTCGGGTGACAGTTTCCTACTCAGGACCACTCGTAGTCCTCTTTTCTTTTATCAGCTCCTTAGTTTTTCATATAATTTGTAAGTTGTGTGGCCTATTTTCCTCTATTTCGCATTCCATAACATGGCATTTATTCACATTAAATTCCAAGAAGGCAAGTATTGCTTTATACACTTATTTAGACCAGTTTATCTTGAAGGATATGACAATCGCCCAAGTTTATATTCCCTAGTAGCTTAGCAGCATCAGCACCAAACGTGCACATATAATTCTGTATTAATTTTAGATCATTCATATCGACATTGAAAATTACTGATGCTAGAACACCTGTAGTACACGACTGTCAAGACTTTTTAGGTCCAAATAAATGAAGTCAGCCCAACCACCTTTTTTCCTGTGAAATCTATGGCTTTATCATAGAAACGAAGTAGATTTGTTACACAGGATCTTCCGGTTCGAAAACCATACTATGTTTGCTTTTGTATCCTTTTCTCCAGGTGTTCTTCCCATTTGTTTCTAATTATTTTTCTAGTGTTTTGGCCGCCACACTTGTCAATGATAAAGGTCTAAGATTATCAGGGGGGTCTTCCTTGCTACCATTTTTATTGAATGGAACTATGTTAGCCCTTTTTTTCATATCTGCCAAGACTCCTGTACACAATGATTACTTAAAAATCAATTGAAGTGGGGTGCCCAGCACATGTGCTTTCTCTTAGAACCTTATGTGAAACTCCATCTGGGCCAACTGCCTTGTTTCTACCTAGCTCCTCGAGCATTTTTTCCACTTCGTATCAAGACACCTCTATGTACAATACTCTTATGTTATTCTCTGAAGTTTGTAGGGTGTCTGTTTTTTTATTTCATTTCTATATGCACCCCATACCCATTTTGTTGGTGACAGTGGAAAGGGTTAGAGGCACATTGTTGGTTCAGGAACTGAACCCCATAGTTCATTTAGCTAAGCAGGTAATTACCCAAGTGTACTTAAGTACTATAGTGTACTTCAGTACTTGCATACATTTCCTGTGTCAAGTTCTATGAAAACTTCGCTTTGCAAAAATACACTTTTGGAACTGTTCATTTAGTGTTTCACACATTTCCTTTACATTCTGTGAATCTGTTCCCCACTTTCAACCTCTGGGTTTTAACCTTTACTACCTCCTTGCGGTGTACCATTTTCATGTCTTTTGTATTCAGAGACTGTGCCATGAAGTTTTACTCTTGCTTCTCTGAGACAGTTGTTGGTCCAGGAGAGCCGGTTGCCTTTGACTTGTGTCGATGATGAGGCACACACTGGCTGGGGTGCTAACCAGTTCAAAGCTTTCTCGAGGTCCAGGAATATCCGCATTTCTGGTCTGTCATTCATGTGGGCTAACAGCTGTAATACTGTTAATAATATAAATATCTGTGCCAACCCCTCTTCTATAGGCATACATACCGTGGTGCAGTTTAGGCATTTTCCACTCCAGTCTGTTGAGTGCCATTCTGTCAACCGTCTTGGCTGCACAGCTTTGGAGACGGATGGGTCTGGGATTAGTTGGGTCTTTTGGTTTTTGGATTAGCAAGGTCTGCTCTATTCAAAGCTGTAGGTCTTGTTTGAGAAGTCCAGACTAAATTAACCTTACGTATGCAGCGTCTCCCTCTGGGCCAAGGTTTCTAATCATTTATAGGTTATTTTGACCCGGGGGATGAATCCTTGGAGTTTTTCTTAGCCCAATGAGCTCATCCAGTGTGAAAGGGGCATTAGTGTCAGACTTTCTGCACGTGCTGTAAGGATTCTGTGCCACCTTTCTTCTTCTAATCCTGCCAGCACTGCTAATACATCTGGTGGAAGCTGATTGCTGGCTGCTCTTTCTGCAAACTTGGTTGCCAGTACTTCGGCTTCCTGTTGACGATCCTTGGGGTGGAGCTTTAGGAGTTTTATTTCCTTTGGCCCGGTGGATTTGCTGCCACATCTGAGGTGTTCATTCAGATGTTAACACCATTCCAGTCACTACTTTTATTAGTCTGGTCTCTTGATGCATATGTTCCTTGACTTCACAAAGTAAGGTCCTGTTGCGGTCACTTGGCTGCTTTTTGTATAGCTTTCTTGTTCTGTCGAATCTATGGTTGAGTTCTTTGACACGTTCCCAATAGTACCAATAATCTTTGTGGTGTCTAGACTTTTTTTTCAGTGGGATTGAGTGGTTGGCTGCACTTTTGAATCGCTTTGATAAAATCTTGTTCGGCCTGATTAATGTCTTCGGGAACATCATAGTTTCTATGCCATTCCGAAATGAGGTTTTGTAATCGATCCCAGTTTTGCTAGAGCAAAGTTCCAAGCTTCAGATGGAGGCGGGGTGGGTAGATCTAATTTAAGATCAATTTGGACCCCATAGTGGGCGCTTGTGAGTGTGGGCTCAACTGACTACGTTGCTGCATCTCTTAGGGAGGCTGAAACGAAGGTAAGGTCTAATCTACCACCTTGGATGTGGGTAGGTTCATCCTTGTTTAGGATTCGGATTTCTGGAAACTGGTCTAGTAGATGTGCAATGCAAGTGCTGGCCTCATTTGTTGTTTGAGCCCAGTGCCAATCGATGATGGGCATTAAAAGCACCAAATGATTATTTGACCTAGTCGCATGTCCAAGTAAGAGATCCATTTCAGCATGTAGGGACCAGTACACATTAAACACTTAGTTGGTCGTGTCTTAGCTCAATGGATACTCCCATTACCTCTGTCCCTGCTCCACAATCGGGTGGGCTGGTTATGGACTTGGAGATCAGTTCACATTCCAGAGATTGCACATCTCCTGGATTGTCCGTTGATCCATGGAAGGAAGAGGCCTCAATAGCCTGAGAATTTAGGTTTTGATCTGGCTCGAAGCAAGCTCTCCTGCAGTATCAGGATGTCTCTGCCTTTGGTTACTGTTATGCATTGCAAGTATTGCAGTTTTGTGCACAGTCCTTGTGCATTCCATTGCGGGATTTATTTATTTATATAAAAGGTACATTGGGTTTGTGAGAATACATGGCATAGTACAGTATTTACAATCTTGTAAAGCCACTAGTACGCGCGGTATTTCGGGCAGGTCCTTAATCTAACAGATAATTTTAAGTACGTAAATTCTATCAGAATTAATAAAGTAACAAATACATTGCAAAAAAAGGCGAGATTAATAAGTATATTAAAGCGCACAGGTATATTAAAGCACTGATTACATTGACAGCTTGATTGGTAAATTAAAAAAGATTAATAGACACCATGCAGCAGATTGACAGCACATATACGACAGCAATGATCAGTGATAAAGATGTTCAGATTGGGTACATAAAGATTGGGAGATTGGGTAGCAATAGATAGTGCAATTTTATAGCAAAAGGTAAAACACTTTGAAGATGAAATTAGGTACTTTTTAGTATTTTTTGAATGACGCAAAAGTTGGACAGCTTTTAAATTCAATAGGGAGTGAGTTCCATAGACTGGGTCTCTTTATTTGCATAGTGTGTTTACACAGATTTAGTTTGACTCTGGGGATATCAAAGATTTATTTCTGGTGTGATGTTAATGGGTCCTATTACATCTGTCCAGGGAGTTTCAGAGCAAGATTTGCATTTATCAGGGTTTTGTAAATGTAGTTGACACGAGAATTTGTGGAGTGAGATTATGATTAGCATGTTTAGGGAGTTAAATAAGGGGGCTGAGTGCTGCCTGAAAGCAGAATTTGTTATTCTGATAGCAGATTTTTGCTGGGTGATGGACTTGAGGTGGTTGGCAGTGGTTGAACCCCATGCACAGATACCATAATTAAGATAGGGATAGATTAGGGCATAATATAGAGATGAGAGCAGAGTTAGGTACATAATACCTGATTTTGGAGAGTATACCAACTGTTTTAGAATCTTAGTTATGTGTTGTATGTGGGTACTGAAGTTCTCTTGTCTAGGAATAGGCAGAGAAACTTTCCATAATTTTTATTGCTAATTGTCTATCTGAAACTGAATTGCATTTGTAGATTTGCTTCAAAATAACATAGAAAAGACCTACTACATCTTAAGTGTTAGTTTGTTGGTTGACATCCATAAGTGGACTCTTTTTAGTTCATTATTAACATTATTTAGTGTATGTGGGTTGGGGTTAGAGTAGATGAAGGTAGTATCATCAGGAAACAAAATAGGTTTCATAATGTTAGAGACATTAGGCAGATCATTGATGTATATATGAAATAGGAGAGGTCCCAAAATGCTGCCCTGTGGCACTCCATCGGTTATTGGTAGAGTGGGAAAAGTTATATTATTGATGGCTACACATTGGTGTCTATCACTAAGATAGGATTGGATATAGTCCAGTGTATGGCCTCGGATTCCATAATGGAGTTTACGTAAGAGGTAATTGTGATTAACAGTATCAAAGGTCTTTCTCAGGTCAATGAAGAGTCCAATCGGAAACTCATTTTTGTCAAGGGCTGAGTAAATTATATCAAGGAGACTAATAATTGAATCCTTGGTACTCTTTTTGGGAGCGGAAGCCAAACTGACAGGGGCTAAGAATGTCGAATTTTACGAGATAGGAGTAGAGCTGTTTGTAGATAATTTTTTCAAATATTTTTGATAGTATGGGTAGGTTTGATATTGGTAGGTTTTGGTAGGGCAGCCCCCAACTGCCAGTTGACTTGAACTATCACGAAGTTCTAGCAGTGGATCGGCAGTGCAAAACTACCAGGCAGGGTGACAGCCGTGATCCCACCTGGGAGGACAGGACGAATACCCCACTGCACTTCCATCCTTCAGGGGGTAGGTCCCAATCCTGGAGAGGAAGAAGTTTTCAGCAGTGTGCTGTACACGGCAATACACTAAGTTAGGCCCTCCAGTTGTCCATGGTTATATTCAGGGTGGCAGTATGGGTTGACCCACTAGGGTAATATATCTTTGCACGCAATCTCGCTGATAAAGCTGTGAATCTAAACCGTGAACACGTAGAGGAAGAGCTGACGTTGCCTGGGAGGAAGTGTGTGCCAGTGTGCCTGGGTGTTGCCTTGGATAGAAGAGGCTGTGGCCTCAGATAGGGTTACCACGAGTGTGTGCTCGTCTGGGCCGACCAAGCGGCGCCTGACCTTGCAAGTTAGCAAGAGGTGCTACTAGCGCTCTACATCTGTTGTTAAATCCATGATGCTGATCGCTGTAGTGGTTGTGATGCCACACTTAAAGGTGCTCCCATGTAGCTGCAAATGCAGGGGCAGTTGGTTGCAGTAGCGGGGGGGGGGGGGGGCGCTCAAACCCCGCACCGCCTAGATCTCACTGTGAGCGCGACGACGTGCTGATGCCTAGAGGAACGTCTGTGTCCTGGGTCCGAATCCGAATATATAGAGGATAAGACCCCGTAGGGCGAGCTTGGAAGTGGACAAGATAAGGGGGGGTGAGAGGAAATGGTTTTGTAGGAGAAAAAGTGCCAGGGTTAAACCCAGCTGCGTGTAGTTTGGCTGCGGCAGTCGAGGCAAGTACTCCGTCTGGTGTTTCAGTGACAACATCGGACGTAACAAAACTCTCAACATCGCAGTGATTGGCTCAAAAGCGTCAGGGCTGAACTTTTAAGGATGGTTTGTGTTGGGTGTTGAGAGCTGTGTATTTATGGATGGTGGGTGTTGTGAGCTAAAGTTTATCGAAATACAGAGTTAGGAGGATGATCATGGATGGTAGAGAAGAGGTCGTGGGTGTTGCGTGGTAGTCTGAGAGTGAAAGGTTATGTCAATGTGTTCATGTTAAGTGAGTAGTCTATCAACTTGTCTAATAAAGTTTTCCCAGTAGACATTGAGGGCTGGAATGTTGGTACTTTTGTGGAAACTTTCACTGGTATTGAACTCTTGCCATCGGGTGTTGAGTTACCCATCAAAGTGCTCTATTTTGTATTGTCTGAAGCTTTAGTTTATTAAGTGCATCTAAAGAAAAAGATAGTGGAGCATGTTAGGAGAGGTCTAATATGTGCTTTATAGAGGTGCATTTTTGGTGTCAGGTTTTGCAAATCTAAGTCTGTACAGTTTTTTCATGGCATGGAGATCTATTTTGTGTGTACTCACCTAGTTGTACTCGCCTAGTTGTCTGCAGGATCGAGCATGGACTCTTGGATCCCGCCTTTCGAGCATCGGTTGTTTACAGCAATGACTCCTGTCCTATTTCCCTATCATACCTGGATTTAAAATAATGAATAGTATTTGCTTCCACAACCTGTTCCTGAAGTGCATTCCATTTTCCCCACTACTCTCACGCTAAAAGAAAACTTCCTAACATCTGTGACTCATCTGAGTTTCAAGCTTCCACCCATGTCCCCTCGTTCTGTTACTATTCCGTGTGAACATTTCGTCTATGTCCACTCTGTCAGTCCCTCTGAGTATCTTATACGTTCCTATCATGTCCCCCCTCTCTCTTCTTCTTTCTAGTGTCGTAAGGTATAGTTCCCTCAGGCGCTCCTCATACCCCATCCCTCGTAGCTCTGGGACGAGTCTCGTTGCAAACCTCTGAACCTTTTCCAGTTTCATTATATGCTTCTTCAGATGGGGACTCCATGATGAGGCGGCATACTCTAAGACTGGCCTCACGTAGGCAGTGTAAAGCGCCCTAAATGCCTCCTTAATTAGGTTTCTAAATGATGTTCTAACTTTTGCCAGTGTAGAGTACGCTGCTGTCGTTATAAATAGGATATGTGCCTCAGGAGATAGATTAGGTGTTACGTCCACACCCAGGTCTCTTTTCCGCGTCGTCACAGGTAGGCTGTTCCCCTTCATTGTGTACTGTCCCTTTGGTCTCATATCTCCTAGTCCCATTTCCATAACTTTACATTTGCTCGTGTTGAATTCCAGTAGTCATTTCTGACCATCTCTGCAACCTGTTCAGGTCCTCTTGGAGGATCCTGCAATCCTCATCTGTCACAACTCTTCTCATCAACTTTGCGTCATCCGCAAACATCGACATGTAGGACTCTACGCCTGTAAACATGTCGTTAACATATACAAGAAATAGAATTGGTCCCAGCACCAATCCTTGTGGTACTCCACTTGTTACTGTTCGCCAGTCCGACTTCTCGCCCCTTACCGTAACTCTTTGGCTCCGTCCTGTTAGGTAGTTCCTTATCCATGCTAGGACCTTTCCCCCCACCCCCGCCTGCCTCTCGAGCTTGAACAGCAGTCTCATGTGCGGTACTGTATCAAAGGCTTTTTGGCAGTCCAGAAATATGCAGTCTGCCCAACCATCTCTGTCCTGTCTTCTCCTCGTTATTTTATCGTAGAACTCCTGAAGGTTTGTTAGGCACGATTTCCCTGTCCAGAACCCATGTTGATGTTTGTTCACAAACCTAATGTTCTCCAGGTGTGCAACCAGTCGTAGCCTAATTATTCTTTCCAGTATTTTACAGGGGATGCTTGTCAGTGATACAGGTCTATAGTTAAGTGCCTCCTCCCTATCACCTTTCTTGAAGATCGGCATGACATTTGCCTTCTTCCAGCAACTGGGCAATTCTCCCGACATAAGTGACTCATTAAAGATCATTGCCAGAGGCACGCTGAGGGCCTGTGCTGCTTCTTTTAGTATCCATGGTGATACTTTGTCTGGTCTAACTGCTTTAGTTGCATCTAGAGTTGTCGACTGTTTCATTACCTCCTCTGCTGTCACCTCTATATCTGAGTCTTTCATCTAGGGTAACCCCTTCCAACAATGGGAGCTGCTCAGGCTCGGTAGTGAACACTCCATGGAAACTGGCATTCAGTGCCTCACAGATTTCCTTGTCACTTTCAGTATATGCCCCATCTGTCTTCCTTAGTCTTGTCACTTGGTCGTTCACCGACATTTTTCTTCTTATATGACTGTGTAGTAACTTAGGTTGTTTTTTCGCTTTGATTGCAATATCGTTCTCATAGTCCCTTTCCGATGTTCGTTTTATGTTAATGTAATCGTTCCTAGCTCTGTATCTGATCCTGTTGTCCTCTGTCCTTTGTCTTCTGTACTTACAACACTCCAGCCTGCTGGCCATTTTTGCTTCCTGACACTGTGTATTAAACCATGGGTTATTATATTCCTTCTTATTTTTTCCCTTTACTGTTGGTATAAATCTCTCTTCGGCCTCCTGGCATTTCTGTATGACTAGGTCCATCATATCTTGGACTGTTTTTCCTCTAATTTCTTCCTACCACTGCACTTCACCCAGATTGATTGATTGATAAAGATTAAGCCACCCAAGAGGTGGCACGGGCATGAATAGCCCGTAAGTGGTACAATTCCCCCCCCCCCCCCCCAGTGTTCTGAGGTTGCATTTAACCATCAAGCTGTTATCGTGGGGGAGGATACTGCTTCACAGTCTTTATGAGGGTGTCCAGCTGCTGGACACCTTTGACCAGGAGAGTGGCTGTGTTGATGGCTTCAGGGTGGCCACTGCATGATTCAGGAACTCTTAAAGCTCTTCTAAGGTCATTGGTTGCTTCACATTCCAGAAGATAGTGAAGTAATGGCTTTTCTGTGACAGTTTGGCAGAAGATGCACTCTCTCTGTCGGGGTTCACCAATCTCCCAGTTGCATCTGTAACCTAGACGTAGTCTATATAGCCTAACTGCTATTTCCCTGTGGATTCCTTTTGGGATATTTAACCTTTCTAATTTGGTTGCCTGAAGATACCATGTTGCAGATGGCGAACCTTTTTCACCCAGATAGTCCCTTATCCTCATATAGTCCCCTTTCCTGAAGTCAACTCTACTTTCCCAGATCTCTTGTCCCATGGTCATAAGTTTGAATTCCATCATGTAGTCAAAGACTAGGACACAATGGTCACTGGCCCCTAGAGGTATTTCATGCTCTAAATTCTCGATATCTTCTACGTTCTGGGTGAAAATCAGGTGTAATAGGCTCGGTGCATCTCCTCCTCTTTCCCTTGTCTTCCTTCACATGTTGTGTTAGGAAATTCCTGTCTATAACATCTACTAATTTTGCTCCCCACGTTTCGTCCCCTACATGGGGATTCCTTGATTCCCAATTTATCTCTCCATGATTTAGGTCCCCCATGATCAGCAGCTTCGCTCTCATTCTGTAGGCTAGTGTTGCTGCCTTCTGCAGTTCATCTATACATGCCTTGTTGTTGTCGTCATACTCCTGCCTGGGTCTTCTACTGTTTGGTGGGGGATTGTAGATTACCAAGATCACAATCTTCCTCCCATCTACTGTCAGAGTTCCATGTATGAAGCTTGTGCACTCATTGGTAACTCGATTTCCCAGGTCTTCAATCTTCCATTTCCGCTTTATTAGGAGTGCTACTCCCCCTCCCTGTCCTGTCCTCTTTTTGTATCACCTGGTACCCTTCAGGAAAGATTGCATCAGAGATAATGTCATTAATTTTAGTTTCCACAATTGCAACTGTCAGGATCTGCTTCACTCATTTTCTTTTATCTCTTCTGCCTTATCGTTATTGTTTAGTTCCGTTACTCTTAGTGAAGACCAGGTATTGTTTACCTGGTTTTCCAGGGTGTCGAGGGTGGCTCTGACAATCTCCAAGCGGTTGTGCCTTGGTGGGGGTCTTGGGACGAAGGTGAGGCCTTTCCCCAAAAGGTCCCTCTCGTGGTTCGAGATGCGAACCTCGGAGACTACTGAGTGCCTGATGCGCTCCTGGCGTCTGTCTCTCCTTCTGTTCTCGGACCTTTGCCTTCCTCCACCTTTCCACCCATTCCCGTTTTCTGTTTTTTGGGCGGGTGTTGGTATTATTGTTTGGGTGTGCCTGGTTTCCTGGTCTGTTGGCTGACTGGGGGCGGGTTTTCTTAAGTCTGTTGGCCGTTCGCTGGCGACCTCTGCTCTGCGAGCGTTGGGTTTTATTTTCGCGGGAGGGTTTGTCTGTGTGGGCGTCTCCTGTGGGTATGTTTCCCCCTTGTGGTGCTAACTCAGGGAACTCGGGTGTGTACCCGTTTTTGTTTTTTGGTTGGTTTGTTTCCTCTGTTTCCTCTGGTTACGAGGAAACCCCCCTTGGCTTCTGGACCGCTGTCGCTGGTTTTGCCAGGGTATAATTTTTTCTTCTGGCTGGGGTGGTAGGGGTTTAGTAATGGACTCAGATGAGTCCGGGGTCATATCCCAGACTGAGGTTTTTGGGATCCATTCCTCTATCAAGCGACCTCCTGGGGCTATTATGCTAAACATTTTTTCTTAGTTCTGTGTAGGTGTTCGTCTGTTTTTTCTTGAAATCGGAGTATGGGGTTATCTTTTTATTAGATCTTATCAAGAGTTTACCTGAGAGGGGTTCAGGGTGTGTAGAACAGGTCGATTTGGTTCTGTTGTAGGCCGACCACAGGGTTGCCCCTATCCTGTCATAGCGGTAACCTTCCTCCAGAAGGCATATCACCATTTCTTCGATCCTTGTGTGCTTCCTTGCTATGGAGCCTTTGAGAACAAGGGTGAACAAAGCCGCTGATTCTTTGGCACACCTTTCGTAGAAGGCTTCCATATATGTCTCCAAGGCCAGTGGGAGGGGCATGTCTGTTGAAAAGAAAGGGTAAGTTGGTGCGGGGGCCAGGAAAGCCGGGGCTTTACCCCAGTTTACTGTCCTCTGCACCTGTCTGTCTCTCTTTGAGGTGGTCTAACGTTGAGAAGACCGGTCTCAAGACTTCTGCTACTTCTCTCTCTTTCTGTTAGTTCTATGTCTACATATTCTCGCTCAGATGAGAGCATTTCCCTGATTCTTTGTCTGACTCTCCGGATAGAAGATCCTTGTGAGGTCTCGTAAAGGGGAGGTCCTTCAATATTTTGTCACCTCACCACACCATCAGTGGTACACCATCAGCATTGGTGTACCAAACCTTGAGATTCTTCATGGAAACTCTTGTACCAGAGTTCTCCCTTTGTCTGGGGGGTGACTGGGGGGGTGACTGGGGGCAGGGGGTATCTGGGGGTGTCTGGGGGGATGACTGGAGGCGGGGAGGATCCGGGGGGGGGGGGTCTGGGGGATGTATGGGGGTGAAAGGTCAGGAGGGGTGCTTGGGGGGGGGGGGGGCTACTGGGGGCTGGGCTTCTAGGAGGGTCTGGGGTAGGGCCTGGGTAGGTAGGTCTGGAGTAGGAAGGGCATACTGGGACTGAAGATTAGGGAGGGCATAGAGGGGTTGGGAGATAGCGTAAGGTTGGGAGTCAGGTAGAGGTTGAGAGGTTGGGAGGGGGAAGGATAGAGGGGGTGGGGGGAAACCTCCCACCCCCCCCCCCCGCGCAAGGGTGGGGGGTCACATGGGAGAGGGGATGAGGAGGGGATGAGGGCTGGGTGGGTTTTGAGGTTGAGGGGATGAGGGCTGGACGGGTTTTGGGGGTTGAGGTGATGAGGGGGTCCTTGGAATGTGGGATGAATTTGACTGCAGTGGGGTCAGAGGGGTCAAGGGAGGTGTTGGGGAGATAAGCAGGGGCGGCTGATTTGGGGAAGGAGTGACCTGAGAAGGTGTGAGCTGGTTAGCATGGGGTGGATTAGCATTGGTGTGTGTAGCTACTCTCAAATGGGAAGAGTTGTATTGTTGTTTGCTTGCTCTGTGGGCTATCTGCTCCTCCTTCGTCATGAATTTGTCAATATATACGTTGTAGTAATTTTCGCTACCTCTGAGTAAGTGTTTGTGATGCAATATGTAATCCACTGCCTCTTCGTTAGTGAACTGTACCAGGACAGGTCGTTTCCTGTTAGTTGTATGGCCCATTGCGTCGTTGGACTTGCACCTCATTCCCTGCCATCTGGGCTCTCATGTGTCTCAAGATCCCCTGTAGCTCCAAATCCTCAATCTCCATCCTTTCCTGCCTCGATGGTGCCCTGGCTTCAAGTAATCCATGGATTATGATTGTCCTCTTTCTCAGTTCAGGGTCATGCTGGTGGCCCCCTCCCTGGCTGACCCCCACCCCTCCCACTACCAACTCCACCTACTACTACTTCCCCTGCCAAGCTGTGTGTGTGGGTGTGGGTGGGTGTGTGTGTGGGGGGGGGGGGGTGTGTGTGGGGGTGTACTCGCCTCATTGTACTCGCCTAATTGTACTCGCCTAATTGTGCTTGTGGGGGGGTTGAGCTCTGGCTCTTTGGTCCTGCCTCTCAACCGTCAATCAACTGGTGTACAGATTCCCGAGCCTACTGGGCTCTATCATATCTACATTTGAAACTGTGTATGGAGTCAGCCTCCACCACATCACTTCCTAGTGCATTCCATTTACTAACTACTCTGACACTGAAAAAGTTCTTTCTAATGTGTCTGTGGCTCATTTGGGTACTCGGCTTCCACCTGTGTCCCCTTGTTCGCGTCCCTCCAGTGTTGAATAGTTCATCCTTGTTTACCCGGTTGATTCCCCTGAGGATTTTGTAGGTTGTGATCATGTCCCCCCTTACTCTTCTGTCTTCCAGTGTCGTAAGGTGCATTTCCTGCAGCCTTTCCTCATAACTCATGCCTCTTAGTTCTGGGACTAGTCTAGTAGCATACCTTTGGACTTTTTCCAGCTTCGTCTTGTGCTTGACAAGGTACAGGCTCCATGCTGGGGCCGCATACTCCAGGATTGGTCTTACCAACCCGTTCTCGCAAATTTAATAAGTCAATATTGACTTATTAGTTGCGTGCATAGGTGACATACTAAACATAATAGTTTCCCTTGAAAAGCTTCATAGAAAACACCGACCTTACCTAACCTACTTAGTATATTAAGATAATTGTAATTACGAAGCAATAAGATGCTTATTACCTAACCTATACCTATAATAGGTTAAGTAACAATTGTAATTACGAAGCTATAAGATGCTTATTTTAACATACTAAGTAGGTTAGGTAAGGTCGGTGTTTTCTATGAAGCTTTTCAAGGGAAACTATTATGTTTAGTATGTCACCTATGCACGCAACTAATAAGTCAACATTGACTTATTAAATTTGCGAGAACGGGTTGTCTTACATATGTTGTGTACAAGATTCTGTGACTCCTTACACAGGTTCCTGAACGCCGTTCTGATGTTAGCCAGCCTCGCATCTGCCGCAGACGTTATTCTCTTTGTGGGCTTCAGGAGACAGGTTTGGTGTGATATCAACTCCTAGATCTTTGTCTATTTCATTAAGTACTTCATCTCCTATTCTGTATCCTGTGTCTGGCCTCCTGTTTCCACTGCCTAGTTTCATTACTTTGCATTTACTCGGGTTGAACTTCAACAGCCATTTGTTGGACCATTCACTCAGTCTATCTAGGTCATCTTCTAGCCTCCTACTATCATCCTCTGTTTCAATTCTCATAATTTTTGCATCGTCGGCAAACATTGAGAGGAACGAATCTATACCCTCTGGGAGATAATTTACATATACCAGAAACAGTATAGGTCAAAGGACTGACCCCTGCGGGACTCCACTTGTAACGTCTCGCCAATCTGAGACCTCACCCCTCACACAGACTCGTTGTCTCCTGTTGCTTAGGTACTCCTCTATCCACCGGAGTACCTTCCCTTTCACTCCAGCCTGCGTCTCCAACTTTCTCACTAGCCTCTTGTGTGGCACTGTATCATCAAAGGCTTTCTGACAATCCAAAAATATGCAGTCTGCCCACCCTTCTCTTTCTTGCCTTATTTTTGTTGCCTGTTCGTAGAATTAAAGTAACCCTGTGAGACAGGACCTGCCATCCCTGAAACCATGTTGATGCTGTGTTACAAAGTTCCTTCGCTCCAGATGCTCCAATAGTTTTTTTCGCACAATCTTCTCCATCAGTTTGCATGGTATGCAGGTTAGGGACACAGGCCTGTAGTTCAGTGCCTCCTGTCTATCCCCTTTCTTGTATATCGGGACTACGTTAGCTGCTTTCCAAATATCTGGCAGTTCCCCTGGTGCCAGTGATTTCTTATGCACTATGGAGAGTGGTAGGCACAGTTCTTCTGCTCCTTCCTTTAGAACCCAAGGGGAGATTCCATCTGGGCCTATTGTCTTTGTCACATCCAACTCTAGTAAACACTTCCTCACTTCCCCGCTGGTAATCTCAAACTCTTCCAGTGGTTCCTGGTTAGCTATTCCCACACTTCTGGAATTTCTCCTTGCTCTAAGGTGAAGACCTCCTGGAATTTCTTATTCAATTCCTCACACGCTTCCTTGTCATTTGTAGTGAATCCTTCCGCCCCTATCCTTAATTTCATAACCTGATCCTTTACCGTTTTTCTCCTGATGTGGCTATGCAACAATTTAGGCAGTCTTTGCCTTGCTTGCGATGTCATTTTCGTATTGTCTTTCTGCCTCTCTTCTCATCCTGACATATTCATTCCTGGCATTCTGGTATCTTTCTCTGCTCTCCAGTGTCCTGTTATTCCTATAGTTTCTCCATGCCCTTTTACTTTGCTGCTTAGCTAGCCCACATCTCTGATTAAACCATGGGTTTCTCATTTTCATTTCTGTTTTCCTTTTGGACTGGGACAAACTTCTTTGCTGCGTCCTTGCACTTCTGTGTGATGTAATCCATCATATCTTGGGCCGTCTTTCCCCTGAGCTCTGTTTCCCATGCTATATATGTTAGGAATTTTCTTATCCCCTCAGTTTCCCTTTCGGTATGCTGACCTTTTGGTTTTGGTATCCCTCCTAGAGTTCAATAACACTTCTTCAATCAAGTACTCAAACACCAGTACACTGTGGTCGCTCATTCCTACTGGGTCCTCAAAACCGATTTTTCTTATGTCGGAGTCGTTCAGAGTGAAGACTAGGTAGTCTCTCGCTGGTTCATCATTGCCTCTCATCCTTGTGGGTTCTCCGACATGCTGGGTTAAAAAGTTTGTCACCACCTCCAATAGTTTGGCTCTCCACGTATCCTCGCCTCCATGCGGTTCCTTGTTCTCCCAGTCAATCCTTCCGTGATTGAAGTCGCCCATGATGAGCAGGTGGGATCTTTCTACAGGCAGCTGAGGCTGCCCTCTCAATTATAGTGTTAACTGCCATGTTTTTGTTTTCATACTCTTTACTGGGTCTTCTGTCATTTGGTGGAGGGTTGTATATTACTGCTACTACTATTCTTAGCAGGCACCATAACAATGGGAGGACCATGTAGTCTCTGAACTCCTCACAGCCCGGGATGGCCATCTCCTTAAAACTCCATTCCTTTCTCATGAGTAGGGCCACTCCATCTCCTCCCCTACCTTCCCTCTTTCCTTATTACTGTGTACTCCTGGGGAAACACGGCATTCGTTATGATTCCAGAGTTTTGTTTCAGTGAGTCCGATCACATCTGGATTAACTTCCTGTGCTCTTTCCCTTAGTTCACTTGTCTTGCTTGTGATCCCATCTATGTTCAAGTACATCACCCTGAAAGTGAGTCTCTTCTGCTTCTTCTCTGGGGGGGACCTTTGGGATCTGGGGTGAGTGGGAGCTGGGGGGTCTGGCACGGGTAGACTGGTGGAGGAGGGTGGGGGAGAGGGGGGTTGTGGGGGAGGGTGGGGGAGAGGGGGTGGTGGGGCAGGGTAAGGGGGGTGGGTAAGAGGGGGGAGGGTAGGGGGGAGGGGGAGAAGGTTGGGGGGGAAGAGTGAGAGGGGGAGGGTTGGGGAAGCATGGGGGGGGAGGAGAGGCTGGGGGGGATAGGGGAGATGGGGGGGCTTGGGGGGGGGGAGAAAAGGGTGGGGGGTGTGGGGGAAAAAAAGAGGGTTGAGGTGGGTGAGGAAGAGGGGAGAGGGGAAGACTTAGGTGGGGTGGGGGAGAAGGGAGGGCTTGGGGGTGGGAGACACGGAAGGCATGTGGAAGAGAGGAGGGATGTGGGAGAAGGGAGGTCCTGGGGAGAGGGGTGAGTGGGAGGAGGGTGCCCTAGGTGGGTACTTAGTGGGGGGGGCTGACAGGGGATGGGGCAGGTTGGGTGTCTGTTGGGTAGAATGTGGGGGTGGTGCCCCAATCCCTGTGGCTGTTGCACTGTTTGAGGACGGTTCCCCATTTCCCTCTTGAGATTGTAGGGATCGGGGTTGTGGCTCCCCGATTTCTTTCGCTCTCCCTGTGCTCCTTCCTCGCGTCTGCTGCCTGCCTTCTCTCTTCCCTTGTCATATCCCTCTGCAGGAATACTCTTTTGAACTTCTCTACATCTGCTAGACAGCTCTTCCTTTCTAACAGTTCCTCTTTCGCGATTTCACTCATGAATACCACCTTTATCATTCGGTCTCTGTCCTTGTTGTACTTTCCAAGCCTGAAAACCTTTTAAACATTTTGTTCAGCTCCCTCCATCCTTTCCTCTTTTAGGATCTCTTTAACCATGTTTTTGTCCTTGTTTCTCTGCTCCTTTGGTCTGGTCCCTGTTTGCTCTTTAATGCCTGCTACTACTACTGCTTTTTCTCTCTATCAGCCGGCTAGTACATCTAGCTGCTTCCTGAGAGGAGGCCACTTCCATGGCAACTTCCTTAACTGCAGACCTAGCTTCAGGGCTCTTTTTAAGCATTTCAGCAAGAGAGATCTGGGTTGTGGTGGTCCCATCACCCTGGGGTACGGTTTGTGCCTGGTATTGTGGAAGTGTCTCCTTTAGGCATCTTATCTCCTCCTTTGCTGCCCTTAGATCATCTTGCAGGTTGGCTACTGTCTCCCCCATTACCCTCAGTCCTTCACTGAATTTATTCCGCATTTGCTGGAGTACTTCCTTAATCCAGTCTTCCTGTTCCACCCCCATCCTCTGTGTTTGTTCCAGTTGCGAATGTCCTCCTGCGTTTGCCAACCAGAGTTTGTCTCCCTTCCCGTGTGTGTGTGTGGGGGGGGGGGGGGGGTTGTCGATCAAGTGTGAGGCAAAGAACTGTGGTGGAAGGATATATATAGATATAAGTAGGATTTGTAGAGTATGAACAGTTTAATAGGAATAGGGCAAATAGTTTTTACAGAAAAAGTTGGAGATTTTATTTAAGTTGGTTTTAATGCGCCAGTCATACTCCTATAACGTATAATATAAAGTATCACCGGTGTATCACCATCGATACCTACCCAAAGCAGGTTGTTAAAACTTATGACTTAAACTTAAAATTACTTAACACTCCATAATGCCGCCACCACCTTCGTCTTTGATCAACCTAGTGACAAGCGACGAAGGATACCGGTCACAGGAGTTAACATGGAGTTCAGGATATCACGGGGAGGGGGGGGGGGGTGGGGTTGAGAACACGACTGACTTCAACTATTCCCTGGCAACTCTAACTTATAGGAACGAATGGATACAATAGATGGATAATTTAGTAATATATTTAACTGAGCTCAATATGAAAATCCTAATCTATCTTCCCTATCGAGGCAATAGAATATCAACACTTGTGATGTTAGAATCTATGGGACCAGTACTCGCTCAATATACCAACCCATTCTCGCACTTTCATATAGTCAATATTGACTTATTTAATAAGTGCATATGTTACAAATTAATTTATTGTGAATATTTTAGTTTACCTTGAAAAGCGTCATAGAAAACACCAACCTTACCTAACCTTCTTAGTATGTTAAGATAAGCATCTTATTGCTTCGTAATTACAATTATTACTTAACCAATTATAGGTATAGGTTAAGTAATAATTGTAATTACGAAGCAATAGTATGCTTATCTTAACATACTAAGAAGGTTAGGTAAGGTCGGCGTATTCTAAAAAGCTTTTCAAGGTAAACTAAAATGTTCACTAAATTAGTGTCTCATATGCACTAATTAAATGAGTCTATATTGACTAAAAGTGCGAGAACGGGATGAAAATACAGCAGTGACAAAGCTTCTTTGTAGACACCAGATCGTCTTCCTCCAACAGGGGAGAGGGTCTCCCTCCCCCGGCGGAGGACACCTATTATAATACTAATAGGTGTCCACCCATTCAAATGGTTGACCCTGTACTGTGAGTTGGATGTTGGGCTTAGCTATTTTTATGGGCATGGTTTATGTCTTTGAGGGGTTGAGTTTGATACCAATCTGTCTTGCCTCTTTACTGATGGTCTAAATATTAGGGTGCAAGGCGCGCTGCATCTCTTACTTTTATGATGACAAAGTCGTCCGCGCAGTTTAGCAGCCTGCAGTGATGGAGTTTCAACCACGATATTCTTTCCATTAAACAGTTGGAGAAGGGGGCTGAGAATACTTCCTTGCGGTGGACTATTTTCATGTCTTTTGTATTCAGAGATTGTGCCTTGAAGTTTTACTCTTCCTTCTCTGAGACAGTTTTTGGTCCAGGAGAGCAGGTTGCCTCTTACCTCTTTGTCGATAAGGCAGCAGAGAATAGCTGGGGTGCTAGCCAGTTCAAAGGCTTTCTAAAGGTCCAGGAATATCAGCATTCCTGGTCTGTCATTCAAGTGGGCTAACAGAGTTGTAATACATTCCACTGTGCCAACCCCTCTTCTATTGGCATACATATCATGTTGCAGTTTAGACATTTTCCACTAAAGTCTGTCGAGTCATTCTGTCAGCCGTCTTGGCTGCACAGCTTTGGAGAGAAATGAGCCTGGGATTAGCTGGATCTTTGGGTTTTGGGATCGGCACTATATCTGCTCTATTAAAAGCTGTAGGTCTAGTTTGAGAAGTCCAGGCTACATAACCTTATGTATGCAGCATCTCCCTCTAGGCCGAGGTTTCTAATCATTTTATAGGTTATTTTGTCTCCAGGGAAAGTATCTTTGGAGTTTTTCTTAGCGCAATGAGCTCATCCAGTGTGAAAAGGGCAATTAGTGTCAGACTTCTGCACATGCTGCAAGGATTCTGTGCCACCTTTCTTCTAATCCTGTCTGTACTGCTAATACATCTGGTGGAAGCTGATTGCTGGCTGCTCTTTCTGCAAACTTGGTTGCCAGTACTTCGGCTTCCTGTTGAGGATCCTTTGGGTGTGGAGCTTTAGGTGTTTTATTTCCTTTGGCCCGGTGGATTTGCTGCCACATCTGAGGTGTTCATTTAGATGTTAACACCATTCCAGCCACTTCTTTTATTAGCCTGGTCTCTTGATGCACATGTTCCTTGACCTCACAAAGTAAGGTCCTGTTGCGGTCACTTGGCTGCTTTTTGTATAGGTTTCTTGTTCTGTTGAATCTATGGTTGAGTTCTTTGACACGTTTGCAATAGTACCAATGATCATTATGATGTCCGGTGGACTGTTTTTTCAGTGGGATTGAGTGGTTGGCTGCACTTTGAATCGCTTTGACAAATCTTATTCGGCCTGATTGTCTTCGGGAACATCATAGTTTCTATGCCACTCTGAAATGAGGTTTTGAAATCGGTCCCAGTTTAGCTAAAGCAAAGTTCCAGGCTTCAGATGGAGGCAGAGGTGGGGTGGGGTGGGTAGGTCTAACTAAAGATAAATTTGGACCCCATAGTGGTCGCTTGTGAGTGTGGGCTCAACTGACCACTTTGCTGCATCTCTTAGGGAGGGCTGAAACGAAGATAAGGTCTAATCTACCACCTTGGATGTGGGTGGGTTCATCCTTGTTTAGAAATCGAATTTCTGGAAGCTGGTCTAGTAGATGTTCAATGAGAGTGCCGGCCTCATTTGTTGTTTGAGCCCAGTGCCAATCGATGATGGGCATTAAAATCACCACAAATGAATATGTTTGACATAGTCACGTGTCCAAATAACAGATCCATTTCAGCATGTGGGGGACCTGTACACATTAAACACTTAAATTTACACGTGTCTTAGCTCAATGGTTTACTCCCATTACCTGTCCCTGCTCCAAAATCGGGTGGGCTGGTTATGGACTTGGAGATCAGGTCACATTTTACATAGCCCATTGATCCATGGAAGGAAAAAGCCTCGATAGCCTGAGAATTTAGGTTCTAATCCGACTTGAAGCAGGCTCTCCTGCAGTATCAGGATGTCTATGCCTTTGGATGCTGCTATGCATTGCAAGTGTTTCAATTTTGTGAGCGGCCCTTGTGCATTCCATTGCAGGATCTTTAGACCTCTTAGGTTCTTGGAATTTGCTGATATTACCGTGGTATGCATGGAGTCTGATGAACACGCCATGGAAATTGCATTTGTTGATCTTGGTGGACCTGAAATTGACTTCAGTTCGTCTAAAAACGACCTTGACTCCATCTGTTTTCTAGGGGGTCTCTCTCCTGCCCTGCGTTCTTGAAGGTGAGGATATTGTGTTTTGCGGATTTCTTGAGCTTGTGCTCAATTGTCTTCAGTCTCTGTAGTTTGCTTGATACCGTGTATCGACAGCAGACTTTAGACCAATTCCGTCACCAAAGTTTTGAGCATTGGCCATGAGAGCGTCCGGTTGTATGGGAGCACTATTTAATGATTGTGCAGGTTTGGGTCTGATTACTTTTTGACCCTTCTCAGTGGACACTTTGACACTGGAATTGTTACTCACCTTTATTGCCCCCAGTGTGCTTACTGGATGCAATGGGTGGGCGACCGCTTTGAACAACTTTCTTGTGGTCCCCCCCGCTATCCCTTTGTCCTGGACGGAGGCCTTCACACCCTTCACCATGGCCGGTGGTGAAGGGCCGTGTGCTCCCTCTACCTGAATTGGTTTTGGTGGACTCCATGGGGTTTTGGTGGGCAGGGGAGCTGGTATAAGTTTTGGTGGGAAACTTCGGCTCCACTGTTGACGTGGTAGGGTTCTTTTGAAGCCTTTTGAGCCTTTCAGGGCATTTAAAGTTCCAGGTGTAATGTGCTTTGGAGCAATTTGGGCACTTTACTTGGACGGGGTGGTTTGTCTTGTTTATCAAGGCATGTTTTTGTGTTGTGGGGCTGGCTGCTGACTCCACACCGTACTGGGGGTTGGCAGCCATCTTTGTGATATCCAAATCTGACATCTGAAGCATCTTAGGGGCTCTGGGGTGCAAGGCCTGTGTTGGAACACGACCCAGATTACAAGGTAAAGTTTCTCTGGGATCCGTCCTCTTACTGTGAGGACCTTGTCGGGTTTCCTGCCTCGTGGTTTTTACCAGACATCTCTGCTGACACCACATAGTTCAGCTTTTCGAGATGATCTAGGGTCATATGCAAGGAATTGTAGAGGACAATGATTTTTCTTAATTTATCCTCTGGCTTGATTTCCTCACTTGATTTTTTTCTGTAATTTTCAGAATCGTTACAGATGACTCGTCTGTGGGCCTCGGAATATATTATCCTCCTAGGTTTGGCTTTGCTCTGATCTGGAACTGGGGGGTACTCGTTCAAGGTCCACTACAGTGGCGTAGGAAGACGACGTACCTGTAGTATGGTGGACCTTGAAGACTGGCAGTGCAGATTGTCTGATAAGCTGGAGTGCTTGTCGGTAGATGGGTCATGGAGTGGTTCTTCCTGTTTGCTTTAGTCGCAGGACGCCAATCGCTATCACTTTCGGAACTTGTACTGAAAAGATTTTCTTTTATTACTGGGAGCAGAAACGTTGGTTCTGTCACAATTCATTTGGTAGTTCATTCAGACGATCAAATGCTGTCAGAGTACTCACCTAGTTGTGTTTGTCGCATGTCTGTCGAGTGAAGGTGATGCTCAAAGCGTCTGCACTGTTGTCACTGTCCGTCCGACGGGGTGTGTCCAACTCTTCCCCCCCCCTCTCGTAACGAGCTTTTATACCTGTCTGTCCTCAATTTTCCGTTGAATGGACGGATTTGAATCTGATAAGGGACAACTTTCCAACTTTTTTTAAACTACCGGAGGTGAGGTCTCTCGCCTCCCTGTAATGTCTCGCAAGTCTGGTACTATCCCAAGTCGCCAACAATTGTTACATCTTGGGTTTTGTCTTTTAAAAGTGTAATTTAATTGTGATTAAATAAAGTTGTGGTTTCTGTTCTAGGTTCAGGATTGTACCATCGGTCCAGGTGTCCTCTAATAGTGTGTGTTTGTGTTGCTATATCCATTGTTCAACACCTGAATTATTTCAAACTCCGTACTCGGGTTGCTCCATTCAGAGCAGTGGGTAAGGGCTCGACGAATATATGCGTTGAGGACAATGGCTTTGTATCTTTGGGGGGAGGGGGGGCAATCGATCCAACCGTTTAGGCATACTCCTATGTTGGTAGGCTTAGTATATACGCTGGTGCTTAGAGAAGCTCCTGTTAGCACTTTCAGGAATGGCAGACTGTAGTTTTCACTATTATATGGGTTAAACGTGTGTATCATGTACATGTGTATATCTACAACATACACAAAGAATACATGAAGGCTGTTTCTTCAAACACATAATCATACATAATGCTTGACATTAAGGCATAGCCTAACATCTTATTCATCTTAAACGCTAATCTACTTCATTACTTCAATATAACGTTACGGGATCAGTTATTCCTTCAACTGGAAATAATTGTTTTTTAACAATGTCGGTCACGTCTCCTTGAGGATCTTTAAGAGATGAAATTCTGGAAGAGGATGTGGGTGTAGAGAGATTTGAAAGTTCGGTGGCCTGTCCACCATGGGTTGACGTACGTGTGTGTGTCGTTTGGGTATGTGTTATGTTGGGTTGTCGGTACAATTAGCTGGGTGGCTAGTGTGTTTGTCCTAGCTGGTGTCTGGAAGCCCTAGAACCGATGGAGTTGGCTGCAGGAGATTAATCTTGGCAACATCAGGGTAGTTAAACTTCTGGTAGCACAAAGGTTTTTTGTTTATATTTTTTTTTAATTTTTATTTATATATTAATTCATTAGGTATAGATCGGGTCCGGGATGGGCCACTCATCTGGGTCGTCTGGCAGATCACTTAGTATTTGAGGTCTATAGGAAGGCCTGATTATGGATGTCTGATTACTTTTTGTTGGAGAGTAATTCTTCTGGTTGTGTGTGGTGGTTCATGGATCTCGTAGTCACTGGTGGTGGTTACTGCTTCATAGGGATCTTCGGGGTCTGGGACATGTACTTAATGCGGTACAGCTGCCTTCTGGCCAGGTAGCAGAGACTAGTGTTCATTAGCATCATGTTGAGTCTCGTGGATTTGGTTTCTCACCCTGTCCATCAGCGACAGGCCCTCCGCAAAGCGAAGTGCTTTATTTTGTACCCGTTGGGTCTTCATGTGGGTTTGAGTGGTAAGGTTCAGGGGGACGTAACAGTACTCCAGGCTAGGCCTTATGATCATTCTGTACAGGTGGAGCTTGATGTGGGGTGGGGCTTGCCTGAAGCAGAATAGCCTCGACAGGGAACCCCTAGCCATCGTTGTCTTCTGGGAGACGTATTGGGTGGAGTTAAGTAACCTGTTGAAGTTGTATCCAAGCACTGTGTTGGGGTTTGAGATGGTTATGGGTTCACCCCTGATCTTTATCTCTCCCCCCCCCCCCTCTCATTTTAGATTGTGTAGGCCATACAGCCGACAGTGCTTATTTGGATCTTGTCTGGGTTAGTGGTGATCCTCCATTTTCTTTCCCAGTTAGCAGTCCTGGCTAGTTGTACGTTCGCTTTACGGGTTAGTTGCATGTTTGGCTGCTTGGGTTAGATGTTATTACGTGTTACATGGTTTGCAAATTGGATGATAATGGTGTCCCTATACTGTGGTTGGGGCAGGTCATTTACAAAAATGTTAGAGGACTGGGCTTGGGCACGACCCTTGGGACTCCCGCTGTTGGTGAAGGCTGCTGCCGCTTTCGCCTAGAAGTTGGGAGTAACTTGTCTGTTCTTTAGGAAATTTCTAATTGGCCTGAGGGTCCAGTTTTGGGCTGGTAAGTCTAATTTGTACACCAGACCATCGTGCCATAGGCTGTCGAAGGCCTTGTGCACGTCTCTCGTTGCAATCAGGGATACCTGTGTTTGCTGGCGAATTGAGCTTACTGCATCGTAGATGTTTATTGCGTGCTGGGTTGACCTTTGTGCTCGAAAGTGAAACTGTTTTTCTGTGAAGAGGTTGTTATACTACCTATAGTAGTCGAGACGGTTTGACAAGATTTTTTCAAAGCACTTGCCTATTGTGTCTAAGAGGGAGATTGGACAGTAGTTGTCAGGTTGGTGGGGGTCTTTTATGGGTTTGGAAATGAATATAATCTTGGCCGACTTGAAAGGTACGGAATGTGACCAGATGTCAGCATGGCGTTGAATAAGTTGAGTAGGGTTTGCAGAAGATTGCCTGGTAAGAGTTTGATTTGCTGTGCTTTGATCCCCGATGGTCCTGGGGCCATATCTCGGATGCTTTTAATGATGACTCTCATCCCTACCATTGCTATGGGTCTTGTTAGAGGGTTGTCGGTCTATCAAAGGGGTGCCGAGTAGGGAGGCGGCGTCTACTGTTGTCCATTGGTTGACACGGTTGAAGTGAATGTTGATGAAGATTTTGCTGTAAGAGGCCGTGAGTGTCTCTTTCCATACTGCCCCCATGAGGTCAGCCTCTTCTTGTGGGTCTTCTAATTTTTTTCTGTTCCTCGTCATCGTCAAGGAATGTGTACGAGGTGGGAGAAGGCTGGTGTTAACCGATCCAAAGAACTGTCACACTCTTACGCCACAAGGCTTCCGACTCCCTTTTGTACTGGTTGGCCTCTCTCTCAAGGGTTCTTAAATGTGGCTCTTGTGAGTCAGCGTTGTGAATAGTTTCCCTTCAGTGTGTTTGTAGGGCCAACGCTGGTGGCTGGCCAGTTGGTAGTGGCTCTGGCAGGCTCGTTGGTAACTCATTCATTTTACCTCTCATTTCTCGGGTCGGTTTATATTGTTGGCAAGTGCTTGTGGGGATCTTTCATAGGTGGCCTCGGTTGCGAGTTGGATGCGGTTGTAGATGGTGTTTGCTTGGTCTATTGTTTGGATTGGGAGGTTTCGAACCTCGGTAATGGGGTCGTCATCGAGGAAAGTGTCAGTTCTGGGTTCGCATGTAACGAGAGCAGTACATAGGACAACATGAACATCATAACAGCGTGAACAAGCCACGTGGAGGATGAACAAACCACGGGCGCCAGTCAGAGCGGCAGCAGACAATGTAAAAGTTACACCTCCTGTACAAGTTAGCCAGAGTCAGGTCAACGGTCATCGAATCACGAAGAGGTCAGAGTTTGATGCCGTCATGATAATCTTCAGGATTAACCACTAAACATAAAATGTAAAACCCTCATGTTCAGGTGAGGAGCAGGAATTCATGGGACAGCGTAGAGTGGGCGCAGCCCAGTAGGGAGGTGTGTGTGTGTGTGTGTGTGTGTGTGTGTGTCGTGTGTGTGGTGTGTGTGTGGACTCGGGGAAGGAAATCATCTCCAGGAAAACTGTGGAACATCATACGAAGTAAGTACGGCTCTTTGTACTAAAGCACCTCCATTCAGTACTCATAGCCTCTAGTAGGGAAATTTAGTTAGGGAGTGTTTTAAGACTTTATTTGAAATAATTAAATGAGTGTTATTAAGTGTGTGTTAATGGTTCCTTGCCTTAGTGATATTGGGCCCTACCGTCCCCTTTGCCCCAGTGACCTAGTGTTCTTAATTATCCAGTACTCCTCCCCCGTTCGTCTTCCGTGTTGAGGTGTTCAGTATTCGGTGTGTCCCCGCTTATTCTGAGTGTACACTATAGTTCCCAAGTGGTCAGGATTATTAGTGTCAGTGCCAGGATCCTTGTATACCGTTCAATTGTCCCCTACACCTGTCCTGGTATAGGTTATTCCATCTGCAAGACCTACGACTCTCACTCCGCGTTCCCTGTCCGGTAAACTCAGAGTGGTGGCAGAGTCACTCGGTAACTCATACGATAGGCTGTGACTACGATTATCTCTATCTTTTAGTCTCACGCTCCTCGCCCTCACTCGCTCTCGTTCTCTCTCTCTCGTTCTCTCTCTCGTCTCTCTCGTCTCTCTCTCTCTCGTCTCTCTCTCTCGTTTCTTCTCTCTCTCTCTCGTTCTCTCTCTCTCTCGTTCTCTCTCTCTCTCGTTCTCTCTCTCTCTCGTTCTCCTTCTCGTTCTCTCTCTCTCTCGTTCTCTCTCTCGTTCTCTCTCTCGTCTCTCTCTCGTTCTCTCTCTCGTTCTCTCTCTCGTTCTCTCTCTCGTTCTCTCTCTCGTCTCTCTCTCTCTCTCGTTCTCGTTCTCTCTCTCGTTCTCTCTCTCGTTCTCTCTCTCGTTCTCTCTCTCGTTCTCTCTCTTCTCTCTCTCTCTCTCGTTCTCTCTCTCTTCTCGTTCTCTCTCTCGTTCTCTCTCTCGTTCTCTCTCTCGTTCTCTCTCTCTCTCTCTCGTTCTCTCTCTCTCTCTCGTTCTCTCTCTCTCTCTCGTTCTCTCTCTCGTTCTCTCTCTCGTTCTCTCTCTCTCTCTCTCGTTCTCTCTCTCTCTCTCTCTCGTTCTCGTTCTCTCTCTCGTTTCTCTCTCGTTTCTCTCTCTCTCTCTCGTTCTCTCTCTCTCTCTCGTTCCTCTCTCTCTCTCTCGTTCTCTCTCTCTCTCGTTCTCTCTCTCTCTCGTTCTCCTCTCTCCGTTTCTCTCTCTCTCTCGTTCTCTCTCCTCTCGTTTCTTCTCGCTCTCGTTCTCTCTCTCGTTCTCTCGTCTCTTCTCTCTCTCGTTCTCTCTTCTTCTCGTCTCTCTCTCGTTCTCTCGTTCTCTCTTCGTTCTCTCTCTCGTTCTCTCTCTCGTTCTCTCTCTCGTTCTCTCTCTCGTTCTCTCTCTCGTTTCTCTCTCGTTCTCTCTCTCGTTCTCTCTCTCGTTCTCTCGTTCTCTCTCTGTTCTCTCTCTCGTTCTCTCTCTCGTCTCTCTCTCGTTCTTCTCTCGTTCTCTCTCGTTTATTCTCTCGTTCTCTCTCTCGTTCTCTCTCTCGTTCTCTCTCTCGTTCTCTCTCTCGTTCTCTCTCTCGTTCTCTCTCTCGTTCTCTCTCTCGTTCTCTCTCTCGTTTCTCTCTCTCGTCTCTCTCTCGTTCTCTCTTCGTTCTCTCTCTCGTTCTCTCTCTCGTTCTCCTCGTTCTATCTTCGTTCTCTCTCTCGTTCTCTCTCTCGTTCTCTCGTCTCGTTCTCTCTCTCGTTCTCTCTCTCGTTCTCTCTCTCGTTCTCTCTCTCGTTCTCTCTCTCGTTCTCTCTCCGTTCTCTCTCTCGTTCTCTCTCTCGTTCTCTCTCTCGTTCTCTCTCTCGTTCTCTCTCTCGTTCTCTCTCTCGTTCTCTCTCTCGTTCTCTCTCTCGTTCTCTCTCTCGTTCTCTCTCTCGTTCTCTCTCTCGTTCTCTCTCTCGTTCTCTCTCTCGTTCTCTCTCTCGTTCTCTCTCTCGTTCTCTCTCTCGTTCTCTCTCTCGTTCTCTCTCTCGTTCTCTCTCTCGTTCTCTCTCTCGTTCTCTCTCTCGTTCTCTCTCTCGTTCTCTCTCTCGTTCTCTTCCGTTCTCTCTCTCGTTCTCTCTCTCGTTCTCTCTCTCGTTCTCTCTCTCTTCTCTCTCTCGTTCTCTCTCTCGTTCTCTCTCTCGTTCCTCTCTCGTTCTCTCTCTCGTTCTCTCTCTCGTTCTCTCTCTCGTTCTCTCTCTCGTTCTCTCTCTCGTTCTCTCTCTCGTTCTCTCTCTCGTTCTCTCTCTCGTTCTCTCTCTCGTTCTCTCTCTCGTTCTCTCTCTCGTTCTCTCTTCGTTCTCTCTCCTCGTTCTCTCT